>NC_040039.1:3876788-3944119 GCF_003713205.1 Coffea eugenioides
GAGAATATAAATGATCAATACTGGACATTACGGGCAGAGGAGGTCAGTGTGGTTGCCCTTTTCTGTCTTACTTCCCATAGGGTGCAATCTTTACCTTGTTGCATTTTTTTTCTTTCATTCTTCCTCTTCAATTTTGGTTTATGGGAGATAATAGGTGCTGGGTTCTTACTTTTGGTGTTTTTAACCTCTATATATTGGAAAAACGAACATGCTAAGGCACATTATGAACTTGCATGTGTAGGAAATTTCCTTTCTAATGCTTTCAAAAATATTTTATTTGAAAAACTATTTTAAATAATTTGATGTGCTACAAACGCTGTTGCTGTTTGTTTTTGCTTAAGAGATTTGTTAACGCATGTGCAAATGGTTGAACTTATTGTACATACACATAGACAAATATGACTACTGGAAACACTATCAAATTGGCAAGTATAACTACCTTTGAAACTCATTCATTTGACTTGTGGGAACCTATACGTTTTGTTATTTGTTCCCAAATCATTTTATAAATTCATGTTCTCTCCCCAGATTCCGGACGAAGAGAAGAACCTTGGTCCTCATGATCGCTTAATTCATGTTTATCATTTCACCAAGGAAACGGCACAAAATCAAATGGTACTTGGATGTAGCAGATACTTCATTGTGAATTAGAGATGCCATTAATGCCCTGTTTCTTCCCGTTTGGCTTTGTTTGTTATTATTAATCCTGTGACAATTTGATATTGCATATACACCTTTGCCACTTCTTTCCATCGACAGCAAGTTCAGAATTTTGGAGAACCTTTCTTTTTGGTCATTCGTGAAGGTGAAACTTTGGCTGAAGTTAAAGTGCGAATTCAGAAGAAGTTGCAGGTTCCGGATGAGGAATTTTCAAAGGTAACACTTTTGTTTATTCTCAGCTATTCTCTTTCTAATACAATTCAAGCCATTCTGTTAACATTGGACTGATTTTTACTTGTCCTGAATGGTTAGTGGAAGTTTGCATTTTTGTCACTGGGACGCCCCGAGTATCTTCAGGACACTGACATTGTGTCCAGCCGTTTCCAGGTCAAGCTTGTAGTCCAAAATCTTCCGTTTTTTATGTTTTACCTTTTTCTTGTATCCTCAAACTGAAGAAGCTTGATTTGTTGCCTACCAGAGAAGAGATGTTTATGGTGCTTGGGAGCAGTACCTTGGCTTGGAGCATTCTGATACAACTCCTAAAAGAGCTTACGTATCTAACCAGGCAAATATTCCTGATCTGTAAATATTTGTTCTTTTTTTTTTTAATCTTAGCCACTTGAATGAATAAATCTTGCCTCTTGTCTTTGCATACCCTTGAAAATTCTTCTACTATTTGAGGTTAAGCAGCTTTGGGTAATCTATTATCTTTTTCCTCTCAAAAATTGCAGAATCGTCACACGTTTGAGAAGCCAGTTAAGATATACAATTAAGGAATCTTAAGATGGGATCTTTAGCTCCAAGCTCAATAGTGCATCTCTCCCGAGTTCATGCGATTGTAAAAAAAGTTGGGACTCTGCTGATTGAAGATGGGATTGAGTGTCATAGAAAGAGGTCACTAGCTTGAGGCTACCTGTCTTCTCTCCTTTTTGTTTCTATTTTCCAGTGAATTGGTGGTTTTGTAGGGCGAAATTTTTCCGTCAATTTTTCTGGGGAGGGAACCTTTCTCCTAGGTCTTGCTCCTTGTTCATACAAGAAAGTAGTATTTGTTGCTCCCTTTTTTTTTTCCTCCCTTTCCAGGCGCTTCTCTGGTTTGGAGGGACTCAGGTTTGTTGCTTTCTTTGTGTGTAGTTATTGGTAATACCAAGGTTTTGATTTGTGGGGATGTAAAGTGGTAGGGACTCGTGGTTTATGCTCCCTCCTTGTCCATTGCGTTTGATGTATTTTCCAGTTTTCACTTCCCCTCTTTTGATTGTGTACATTGTCATCTTATAATGGGGGATATGCATTTGTAAGAAAAACAGATCGTCTTAGTTAAAGATCCATGTAATAGCCCTTTTATTCTAATGCAATATAAAATGTTTTTCTTATTATGTGGCTTCACGCAGTTGTGGATTCATTCTAACTCAGGGGCACAACACATGCTCATCAAAAGTTTGGTTACTACTTACTCCACGCGTTATTCATTTATTCAATTCATTTATTAAGAAACTAATCTCAACTCCAAAAAGAATTTTAGCATTTTGATTTCCAACTAAAGCAACACCATAAGGGGAAATTTTCTACCGGCAATCGATCAGTTCTTGCGTTGCATGTGCCAAGAATTTACATTCCGAGTGGGGAAGGAAATTGGACTACAATGTGTGACGAGCCTCCACTTATGTTACCCAGGGAAAGTACCCAAGTCGCAAGACGGAGTAAAGGAAAGAAAGGAGATGAAACTAGTGGCACCCGAAGAACATAATCTGTCGGAGCATTGCAGCCTTTGCGGATCTAAAGCTTTACTCCACGACTGTGGTCTACCGTCTACAGCACTCTGTAGGTAATCACACCATCAATCGTCTCAACGACCATGCAATTCATTTTTATAAGCAATAGCAAATAAGCTTTTGCTTTATGGCCTGCAACAAAAGAGCAGCCAGTTAGCACAGATGCTGATATAGTCCATCCCTGAAAAAAAAAAAAAAAAAAATCCACGCGCATTCTGTTTCTTTGAAAAAAGAAAAAGAAAAAGTTTATTAAGCTTTGTACGCCAAAGAATTTCCGACTTTAGATCTAGTATAAACTAATTATCCGGGTCCACCTCTCTCTTGTTAGTCTAAAAGAATCACAAAGAGCTCCCCAATTTATGGCACGAAAGATAATATATTTTGTTGTGTCCCATCCTGTGGTGCACAACTCTGAGAAAGGAAAGCAAAAATCTGACGACTATACCATTCAATAATGCAAAATAGGTCCTATATGCTAAACTAAAGAGAAAAACAGGTGGTCCTATATCAAATGACTCATTTCACTTCTTTATGCAATTTCACCAAGTGAATTGAGGGAGACAAAGACGAGTTTGATAACCTTGTAAGAATACAAAAGTCCTGACCATTGCTCTCACTGAAGGAGTCAAAAGCTTTAATAGCAGTCAATGAGCTGCAAACCACATAGATGAGCTAATAAAACCTGACCAATCTAAAGATGCATACCTAATCCTAACAACGAAATCTCATCTTGTTGGATTGTGTCCACCTTCATGCTCCTCTTTGCCAGGGAAGAATTCATCTTCTCGACAGCAACAATAAGATCCTGGCAAAGGTAATATTTCAAAGTTGTACTTAGGAAGCAAGAAGAAGACTGACACCAAAAAAAAAAAAAGATCCCTAATCGAATATATAATGTCAAACGTTACAATGCAGTCATTTTTAAGCATGAATCAGAAGGTTCTCGGTGATTTTATCTACACCACATCGATTTAACTCTCATTACCCTCCACCGAGGCTAGCAGACTAGGTATATACCAGAATCATCTAACTTTTGAATATACATCCATGAAGAATTGCTCTTGGTTTGAATACGCAACTTAACAGATTACAGGCTTTCTCTTCCAGATCAATTCAACTCTAACTTCCACTATGTCTTGACAGCTTAGGTATGAACCTGAGTCATCTAGCTTTGGATTCTATAAGCATGAAGATATTGGTCCTGGTTTTAACGCTTTTTAACGCCCAACCCTTTGCTTAACAGATTACAACCTTACTCTTCCAGCCTTGACAAAGATACAACTCAAGCATGACAAGAAGTTGCAAAAACTTGATTCACCACAAGCTTCAGTTATTTAGTTAAACAGATGATCTGCACAACCGATTTGGTTACCTGAACAGAAACTACATGAATAAAAGTAGAAAACAGGAAATTAACTTACTAACCACAAATTGAACTATAGGTATACCAAAATCATAGTGGAAATATAACTGCTTACACCTTTATAGTGTATTTATCCTATGTAACTTCAAATAACTGCACAGCCTAATAATTTAACGACAGTAGAATCTTTAGCTACAAGCAGAAGAAAGTACCTCCCAGGATGCCAAGCTCTTGATATGTTTAGGGAGGCCTTCATAATCATCTCTTGACGCAACTATCCGTGGTTTAGAATCCCTGGACGACGTTAATCCATCTCTCATTTCACCTAGTTAATTACACCAAAAAAAAAATCACTCACAAATTTGGATTCAAAAGATAAAACCTTTTTACGATGAAAAAACCAAGAAATCAAGAACCTTCACTTTCTTGAAACATCTTTGCAGTGTGAATGCTATTATTAGCTGTCAAAATCCCATCATGTCAATTAACAAGAATACACTTTTCTTAGAATAGACCACTAGAATTAGTACTAAACATCTGACAAAGCAAATAGATTAAAACCTTCCTTAATCCGATTTTTAAAATCATTTAGTCTGACCTTGATCAGATGCTATGGTAGCAAGACAAACATCAGAAAGTCCAAGATTCTTTAAACTGAGAGTATCATCCAACCTATCAAAACGTTAAGTTCTGCACCAAGGAACCTCAACTGCTTCCTCCAAGATTATATTCTTCAAGATCAACCAGAAATCTGAATTTTTTTGTTTTTTTGGGTTGGGGGGGGGGGGGGGGGGGAGATAATAAAATAAAAGGAAAGGGGCATAGTAATTTGACAAGTCAACATTCATATTCAACATAAACTAAAACAATAATTAGAAGGATACAAGGGATCATCTTGGAATTTGCTACGAAAAGGCAGGGTGGTTGTGCTGCTGCTGCTCGTAGGAGGTGATAAAGATAAATCATCGTCGTCGGAATCCTTTTCCTCTTCATCTTGGTCTTCATCAGTGGCAGCTAATGGTAGAAGCAAAAGAAGTCAAATTATTGGGGAAAAAATTTACAGCGAAAAAAAGGTGCTTCCATTCATATCTGATTTCTGGAGATGTAATCCTATAACATGGAGTATAGAATATAAATAACGGCGGCTACCGACCGGATGATGGGATTTGGATGGCGGAAGTGGAAAAAACGGGGTGCTGTTGGAGGGCAAGGAGGTGAATTTGGTTGTGGTTGTAGACTTGGGTGCAGTGGCCGAGGAGCTCCTCAAACGACACCGTGTCACAGGACATGGACTCCAGCAAGTTGAGGTCGGTGCTGGTGGATGATATTCTCCGGTTTAGAAATTCCATGAACGTAGTCGAAGCCGAGTCTTCCGGCATTTTATTTTCACACCCAAGATGGGGAAAAAAATCAAAACCAAAAGGAAAACACAGAAAATAAGACGATTGGAGAAATTTTTTTGTTCTCTGGTACTACAAAAAGTAAAAGCAAATTACCACATAAAAAAAAAAAAGAAAAGAAATGGAGAGCGTGTGGGGTAAACCAACCAAGGGGGATGGGCCGGCGGTCGGCGGATTGTATGAGGGCGTCGCAGCTGCTTTGGAGGTGGTGGCAGAAACTCGAGATGCTTCCGCAAAACTTGCCGCCGATCCATTTCTCCTCCCTCCCCTCCATTCCAATTTCGTTTTCCGGGAGTTTGGGCGCCCTTTTCCACTTCAAAATAACAGCGCCGAATTATATGAAATGATCTTTAGAAAGCAATCTACAAAACGTCCACAAAGCGCCTGTAGCTCAGTGGATAGAGCGTCTGTTTCCTAAGCAGAAAGTCGTAGGTTCGACCCCTACCTGGCGCGGTTAATACTTCAATCGTTTTCCTTTTCCCCATTTGCTCAAGTGCCATATTGAATTCACATAAAGCTCTTAGCAAATCAAAGTTATTGGACTTTTGACGAAAAAAAAAATCAAGTTATTGGACGGGGAATGCTCTTGGGATAATTTCAGAAACCTCACCTGAGGTTTCGTGAAGCTCCCCACGTTTTCAAAATCTCTCTTACTACCCCTCAAGTGATTGTGGTGTCACATGTCACTATCAAAATGGATGAATTGTCAATAATAATCTCATTTCTTCTAACAATTATTTAGCATATGAAAAGCAAAAAAAAAAAAAAAAGCATGTAATAGCCTAAAGCCCGGGAAACAATTGGCCCACTTACAAAAAATAATGTTTTGATTTCTAGTTCAATTTTTTCCTTTAACATTGGACTTTATAATTTGACTTGAATTTGGGGCCAATACATAATAGTTTTGACTTTTCATGTGCACTTAGTATAAAGTATAAACCATTATTGATATTGTGCAAGCGTCTTGATAATTTTTGAATATAACCAAATATAGATATATTTTTTTAAAATTACCCATGGCCACCTTTGCTTTTAGTTTCATACTTACCTTAGTTCACTAGTTATTTCTTAATCTATTATAACCTTTGTTTGGATAGAGGATTATTTGCCAAAATTTATTTGCTTACATCATCATTACAATTTCCAACACACTTTTTATCTTCCCAATTACCTTTTTATCTCACATACATCACATCACAAAAAGTGCTACAGTAAAAATATCTCAAATTAATTTACAATCCAAACAGTAAAGAAATCAACACCATTTCCTTTTGACATCCAACACTGGTAGCAAATTTAGAAACGAGAAATAGGATCCTTATTAACCCTTTCGATATCTTTTTTAATATGTTTGTTTTATTTTTATTTTTCTTTCAATTTTCTTCCTTACACTGATATAATCAGAACATGTGGCTACGATAATGGTTCTTCGGAATGTCAAATTTTTTATGCATACGTCCAATAATAATACCCTTATAACAAAGGGTGAGTTGAAAAGAAATTTGTTTGGATTGGGTTTTATTTCCTCAAATTTATTTGCTTACATCATCATTACAATTTCCAATACACCTTTTTACCTTTCCAATTACCTTTTTATCTCACATATATCACATCACAAAAAGTGCTACAGTAAAAAATATTCTAATAATTCACAATCCAAACAGAAATTGAAAAAAATTGGGGTGGTTTTGAATGGTTTTTCTTGGAAGTTTTTGTCAAAAAAAAGTTAAATATATAATTTTTCTATTTACATTGCTAATTACAAAGTTTTAAAGTTCCAAGAAGGTGTACAAATAACATAGCACAAACAAATAAATAAGAGTAAAATGTCATACTTTTTAATAGCTGGTCATTTTCTTGTATCAATTTCCTCTCAATTTGCCCATTTTCTAAAGCTATTTCTGCCTTTTAATATTGCTGTTGGGAAGCCAAAACTAACCGTTGCCTTCCTAACGGTCATTCACCTTTCTCACTTGCAGTCCAATTTTCATGCATTTCACACTTTGACCCTCTCACTTTCTACGTAGATTTTTTTTGGTCAGCTTAATGATATTAAGGGAACTAAAACACTCTCTCTCCTCCAAAATGCATTTTCTATTAATACTTTTGGTTAGAGGGACTGACATTGTTAACAAAATGTCAATTCAAAGGGTGGTAAGAGAGATTTTGAAAACGTGGAAGGAGCTTTGTGATATTTTCTGAAACCTCAAGGGAGGTTTCTGAAATTATCCCAATGCTCTTGGTACATCCCTTTTTATCCTTTCCAATCGACAATTGACACCCTGTAGATATAAGTCATGTCCGACCAGATCCATACACTGAATGCTCTGATTAAGCAAGCAGCACAAATGAAGAAAAGGCAAGGAAAGCAAAGTAGACATGCAATTCTCACTTAGCACGTTGGATCACGTAGGAGAGACAAAAAGGGATAAGAGAAATCATATCTCCCCATTCATGATGTTAGTAAAATAAACAAGACTCAACTTGGGCTAGAGTCCCGAAAGAAAGGGATAACTTGGGCTAAAACCATCAAAGCAAAGAATTAATGCACCAATTTAGTGGAAAAATGTAAATAAGCCAATTCGAATCCACAAAATCATCGAATCCTTCTTCAATTGTAACTTAAAAATGATCAAATAATGCATAATTTCCAAGCAAAAATGAATCATTGATCAAATTTCTAAAATATCAAAATGGCTAAAGACCCAATAGCAACCATTAATCAATCAATCAAGGCCAATTGAAACATTTTAGGAACTCTAAAGGTCCAGGAGCAAGAAAAGGTCAGGTAATCACAAATAATCACATAAGCATTAAAGCATTTAAACAACTTAAACATCCATGTTCGCAAAGCTGGGGCCTAATTGAAAGGAAAAAAGAAAATTGAAGGGTCGATTTGATGGATTTTTCAATTACTTGGGCCATAGTAAAACAAAGGGAGACTTGGGGGGTCAAAGTGCAATTTTTAGAAACTCTTTTCATGCAGAGCATGCAAACACTACGATATATTTCTGCAACAAGAAATTTGAAGCCTCTGACGAAGGCTTTCTACACTCCACAACAACACAGCCACAATTTCATGCACACAGCTTTTGATAAACATCTCAAATTTGAACCCAACCTCGAGTTCTTCCTCTAGGGAACAAACTCCTAGCAGAATCACTAAAATGTCGACAAGACTCTCCCATTTTAATTGAAGACAACAGATGCTTTCTGTAATTTTGCCGCTATGGAATTCATATCGAGCAGAGGTAACAAAATCCAAGCAAAACATCAAGTTTTCAGACCAAAGCAACAAAATTACGGAGCCCAAGCATCAAGATTCAATCTTAGTACACAAAATTTGTACCATAACAAACTGAACTATCATCCCATAACATGATCAGGAAAACGCAGCAGACGCCCGCATGTTTTGAATCATGAAAGGAACAAGACTAAATATGAGAAAGAAACACACTTTCTGATGCATCATGGAGGACGGGCTAAGTTTTCAAAGTTGAAACTGAATGCAATTTACTTCACCATTGGATAACAGAAAACAACAGACAGGGAATCAAATTTCCGCCATTGATATCAGGTTCATCCTTAACTTGGGCATTCTGCTGTAACTAGAATTGTTACAACAAAAAAAAAACAAAGTCACTTTGGGTTTGACAGAAGATCATTTAAGGTTCAAACATCGCACCCAAAAGGTTTCAACAGATTGCCGGGTAAACAAAAATGAAAGCGAAAGAAAATTAGCAAGACCGACTGCATGCAAACTGTACAAAATGAAGCAGGAAACCAGCGGAGGGCCAAATGAATAGAAAAAACAAAACAAACCACACAGAAATATGGCCATAAGCAAAAATCACGGAAGACATGTTTCAAGAACTTGAAAAGAGCTGAAACTTAAAGAGAGGGCTTACAGTGCTCTGAGTTTCTGAAGTTGAACCGAATCTGGATGGTGGCGGCACTGGTGGTGTTCGACGGATGTCGGTAGTGGGAGCAAAGCGCCGTTGACCAGACTGAAAGCTCCAGAGGCGGAGCTTGCCATCCCACAGCTGCAGTCAACTGAAATGCTCTTGCAGACAAAGGCGATGGACTCCAGCTTTTCCCCTTTCGCTCTGTTTTTCCTGTCCGCTTGTCTTTTCCTTTCCGCTGAGACCTCCCCTATTTCTCTCCAAAGCTGCGTCTTCCTTTGCTTTCACTCTCCCGCCGTCACTCTTATGCTCTTCTTCCAACTTTCTCTGTAGATTTTTTCTTTCTCTGATCTGACCCCCCCGAAGCTCTCCCTTCTCCCCGTAGCTAGTTTCTTCTTTTTTCCAACCTTCTATCGCTCCTCAGATTTTCCTCAACCCAAGCCGTTGGCTCCACTTCCAGTTTTCTTCTTCCGCCGTTCCTCCTGCCTCAAAGCTCCCTTTTTCTCTGCCGTTGTTTCACTCCCTCCCCAGATTCTTTCAGCCGCCTTTTTTCCTATGGTTTCTGGTTCCCTTTCACAGCCGACCACCTCTCTCTTAGCTCCCTCCAAAACCTAGTCGCCACTCCATTCCCTTCAGCCCCCCTTGCCGTCTGCTCTCTTGTTTCTTTTCTCCAATTTTTTGTTTCTTTTTCCTGCCCGAAGCCCTTTCTCCTCCCTCCTGTTTTCTAGCCCTCTCCTGATCTCCTTTTTTTCCTCCCTGTCGGCTACTGCCAAATGCAACCCCCCTTCATACCAAACCCTTCATCCCACGGTCCTCCTTTGCTGCTTCTTTTTCTTTCCATTTTAGCCCTTACACCTTGCATGGAAGCTTCCTCCATTTAGCTAGGTGTCTGGCCACCTGGAATCACCAGCCTTCTCTTCTAAAATTGCAGCCAGAAGGCTGCCCGAGGCCTTCCTTGCAAGCTGCGAAAATACGCAGCTTGCATGTCGCGGTTTTTTTTATTTTTTAATAATAATTTAACAAAATATAAATAACTAAATAAGAAAAATAACTAATGAAGAAAGATTGAATAAAATGAGCGGAACTAGGCATAAAAAGATAAAAATGAAATGCTAATTTTTCTTTCTTTTTCCTTCTTTTTTCCCTGTTTTCCTTTTTTCCTTAAATAGCCCAAAACCCGCAATCGGGTTTCCCCCTTTTTCATTTTTCATATTTTCCCCAAAATAACAATTTTTGAATGCTTTTTCTTTTTTTTCGAGAAATTCTATGATAAAACTTAATAATAAAATAATAAAATAAAAAACTAAAAAACTAAAAACTAAAAAGTGAATGAACCTAGCACGACAAATAAAAACCAAATAGTAAATGAAATTATACTAAAATTTTGGTGTCTACACTTAAGAAACACCAACTTACCCCCAAGCGGCAATACTCGCGTGCTCCAATGAAGCAATCTTTCCCTCAATTTTGCGACAATTGAATCAAACAATATACAAGTAGCTCGACCCCGAGCAATGGGCGCACCCAAGTAGGTGAAGGGGAACCCCTGTGATATGTTTACTCCTTTAATCATGATTAACTTGGTACCATTAATTATGATAATTTTAAGATGTTAAATTTGCAATGAGAATTGGGATTTAATATTAGTTCAAATAAGTGCTAAATCTAGAGAGTACACTCAGAAGAGTAGGGGTGCACCTTTGTTACTTTGGTGGCTTGTTCTATGTAATCTCATAGAAGAAATAAGTTTGTAATTAATTTCATAATCACTAGAGTAGGTATGAATTAGCTACAGGTATAATTGATTTACTACAAGAGTAGGTTTTACATGTTTTAAGAAATTATGCCATAACTAGTCAAAATAATAACATTCAAGTAACCGATAATTTCACTTACAAGAGTAGTGAGTAATTCCATAACCCTAGGAGATTTCTATTGTTTTTTGGTTACTTTTATTTTATACTTGTAGTGCAGATTTAATTTTCTCATATTTGTGATGGTCTAAATAATAAAGGAGTTCGAAAACCATTGGCAATTGACAATCTTCCTTGTGGGGTCGACACTTAATATCCACTATACTAAATAAACGATTTGTATAATTACAGAAAATGGGGTGTTTAGATTTTATTAAAATTTGGTTCATGATAGAACTTCGTCAATATCAAGCAAAGTGAAAGTTATTTTAACTATTTAATAAAAGTTATCACCACACCAAATTTTTCACCATTAATCAAATCTCCACATATTGGATAAATAGAATCAAGAATTAATTTGTTTGTTTTGACGACAAAAATGTTTAACAAGAAGGAAGGGCACTAATTGAAACTTGACTGATTTTGTATGGACATAATAAACATGGAATGGTCCCCAAATAATATGGAAACACAATAGTTTGGCAGGGCTAATTGTGTTGACACTTTTTTTTGTGAATGTGCCATTTTTATGTGGTTAATAAAAATAAAAAATTGTATAACTTGACAAATTTTTGCACACGCTCATACTTCACTGCTAATTCATATTAAACTACATCGTTTCATGTATAATTGACACAAGTGATGATATATATTATAACTCGTGTTGATTTTATAAATTTAGCTATTAAGATATTAAACAAATGGAAAGATCAAGGGAGAAAAATCCAATGAAAAAGAGAACCTCATTTATGATTTGCATTAAATTTATTTGATAACGGTTTAAAGTTAAATCATTGATATCACAATATGCAAGACTCTTCACTTGTCCCAGTGAACACAAAGCTATAGGGTAAAGTATGTTATCTATAATTGATTAAATAGATGAGCATGCAAGAAACCCTACATAATTAAGTAGATATCCATCAATTTATAGGGAATTATGTAAATAAATGCAAAAATTTCAAGGGTAAAGTAGGTATCTATACAATTTATAGGTGAATTAAGTAGATATTACGATTCTATTACATGTATTTTTGGGGCGCATTTGATTCAATCACAGTGACCGGTGGTGCTTTTTGTCTATTTTTTAGTTTGTATAAAATTGTAGGGCTGATGTGGATATATTAAAACTTTTGGCTTCATATGCTAAAATGTAAAACTTTAGGGAGATAATATATTATTTACTTTTTTCCTAGAAAAAATTACTGTTGACCAAAGGTGTATTTAGACCTAAATGCCAAATTTTCAACTTAAATCTTATGCATAAGGGTTACTTTCTTGCCTAGTTCCTAGAAATATTAATTGGTTTATGGTGATGCAAAAAAATTGATTGGGTTTGGGCAATGATTGCAAAAGAAACTTATTGCTGTTGTAGGATATAATTCTTTTTTTTTTTTGGCTGCAATGATAATATTCGTATAACCTAATTTATCATATTCTATAGGGAGGTGGAGTCTAGAAAAACTGTATAAGAGGTTAGTAGGTATATAGACCCAACTATATCAAAGAGCTGCTCTAACACCTTCTTTGAATTTTTTCCACTGCAAGTGAAATTTTGAATCCCCGACCTACATATCAAAGAGGGATTTATTTCCTTTTTGTGGCCACCAAGCAAAAGCTCCGTGGCTTGGAAGGATATAATTCAGTGTGGACTGGTCCCATTTATTTTGTTGAAGAACAAGAATGGTCACAATCGGGGTGTACGATGATGTTAGTGTCAATCAATGTCATGTACCATGAAGAAAATGTGCATAGAGAGACATAATTCAGTGTGAACTCTGTTAAGAAAACTGATTTAGTGTGTGTGTGTGTGTCACGTGGAGAGAACAGCTATTGAGGGAACCTTATCGTACAGAAAGCCCCCTCCAACGTCGAGTGCCAAAGGCGGGAGCCCTCAAAGATTACGATGGTCACTTGTAGGGTGGGAACCCCCAAAGTATTGTGGATTATTAATAATCTTAATTATCATTTACATTATGATTAAAATCACAATACTTAATAGCCTATTTACTTAATAGCTACTGACACATGAACACACTATGACATTATTATCAATTACTAACTTTACTTAAAAAAACATACTATGGTTAACTAGAACCGAGGTTGGTGTTTTAACCAAATTTTAATATCGATAAAATCTGTCAAAAGATTCATATTGAATTTGGATTTCAATTCAATTCCACTTTGATTGGGTGAATATGAAATCAAATTGTTTTTCTAATAAAACAATGAAATTGTTAACATGCAGAGACAGTATAAACTAATGAAATAGTTAACAATGGAATAGCCAAATTTATTCTCTTATTCATATTTACTCTTATTCATATTTTTCTTTTCAAAATTGAAATTATTCTCCGAGAATTTCATGCACTGGGCTGATTGCAAACATTTTTCACAATTACTTGATTGCCAATTTTTCAAATCTTTTCAATCTACCGTCCATAAATTTTATGACTTAACTGCTTAGAGAATAAAACCCCCTCCCACAAAAAAAAAGGATTATGACATCTAACTTAGTTCAAATATGTGAATCATGTTTATGATCATTCATCTATATGCTAATTGACCAACTTAATCAATTTCGATTCCAATTTAGAATTTGCAAAATAGAATTCCCGATTTCAATTTTAATTAAGACTATTTCAATTCTGTATTTACTACTCCAAAACTAAAGTTAACAGTTTTAATCATTACCTATTATCAATTTCAATCTCAACTTCGATTTCATTGACAACATTTCAATTTTGATTAAAATTAGAAGGCCATTATGTCCATTATGTATATGATTACTCATATACATCAACTAACAATTAAGTATAAACCATCATAACTCTTTCGTCAGCTAAGCTTAGGAATAATGATTTGTCATCAGTTTTTGACAAAATAAATTGTGTAATGTATTCTATAATCTATACACCCTTCAGTTTTATACATATAGTCGATCTACCCCTGAAGTATTATTGTGCCAAACCAATTTTTTTCTATTCTTCCAGTTAATTTTACTTCCTTCACGCAAATTTGGCTTCTGATGTTTAAGGCAAAATTTTATAAATATTGCTGGTGAGAAAATATCACAAAAACAGAATAATGCGGGGGGCTTTTCTAAACTTAATGACTCGCTGCATACATCAAAACGCCGCAATAGAGTGATTTTCTTTAATTTTTTAAAATGCCTCAAAAAGAAATTTTTATTTCAAAAAGACGCGGCGATACAAGACTTTTTTCGAAAAATCATTCAGGATAATTTTTTTAAGCCAAAAAAAAAAAAAAAAATTCACCCCATCGCTGTATTTGATGCATGCGACGATGTTAAGGTTAGAAAAGCCTCCCATAGAAATCCACTTTTGCGATTTTTGTTTCAACAATATTTCTAGGAATTTGCAGGGGGTTTGCTCCTGAATTACTTCCAAATTTTGGGTACGTAGCTAAGGCCTATAAGCCGTCCAAGGACATATGATATACTCCCTCCGTCTCACTTTGATAGTTTTGTTTTCCTTTTTCGTCTGTCCCAAATTGTAACTCACTTTCTAATTAAAGAATATAGTTGTATTTTAATTTTTCTAAAATACCCTTATTCAATGTAAGTTGTTATTACGATAAACCTATCCCATTTAATGAGAGTTGATTCTTTTTTTACCATCAATTCAAGTTTTCATATATAGAGTTGTACTCTAATTAATGTGAGGGTATTTTAGGAAAATAGTTACTTAAATTGATTGTTCCAATAAAATTAACTACTTTTTCTTAACCTGTGTGAAAAAAAAAATCAGAACTATCAAAGTGGAACGGAGGGAGTATATATATTTTTTTGTCGGGAACGATGAGTTGTCCCGAGGCATATGATATGTTTACTACCAATCATGCAGTCCCATTTATGTGGTGGGTCCCCCACTTAATACCGGACAAGTGGAGGAAATTAAAATGTGAGTAATTTTACAAAACTCTATGGAAGGATATAAGTCAATGTCGACTGGTCCCAAAATTCTGTGGCAGGATGTCCCAGCCTGTTGAGTGAAGAGAGAAGGTTTATTTGGACGTATTCATCATCAATTTTGATTTTACATGTTCCAACCCGTCGGCACAAAAATATCAAGCAAAGTGAAATCATTTTAACTATTTAATATAAGTTATCACCCCACCAAATTTTTCACTATTAATCAAATCTCTACATGATGGATAAATAAAATCAATAGCTAATTTTTCTGTTTTTATGACAAAATTATTTCAATCATCTATTCTCTTACTAATATTTTTGGACTCCATGAATCGCATTCATTTCAAGTTCAGTAGTAAACTTAATTTTTTCTGACTATTATCGTTCATTAAAATTACCAAAAAATAGAAAATATAACATCAACAACAACAGTATAATTCTTTAAATATCTACATAACTTAGAACTAATTCTGAGTCGTAATGGTTGGCAAAAAATTTTCTAATTTTATGCCCTAGTGTCGTGTACAAATTTCTATATCAAAGTTCAAACACTGATTCCACTTGTTGGTACCCCAAAAAAAAAAGAAAAAAAAACAAGTACACCAAAAGTTTTTTTAAATACATATAATATTATATGGGAAGAGAAGGAGAATAACGCAAGGATAATTCAATAGTGTTATTAACCAAAACTCCACAATAACACTATAAATAAGAATTTTAGAGACTTTCCCTCAATCCGTGGAGTATCCAACCGATTCTAGTCACAAAGGAATAGGAAACTGACAAATGTAATACTATTGACAACGGATAAACCAATATTGCAATTCAGCACTGATTCGGAGTATTCCTCTGCCAACTGGTAAGTGTTAACTTACCAAACTTTAATAACCGGGACATAAGGAATTACTTATTTTCCGCATCAACTTCTAAATTCCAAACAATTGGAATTTCGACGATATATTAGCTGATGACACCAACTCTTTTATGTGCACATCTGTATACTGAATTTTTGGCAACACACAAGGCTTTTTAGCACGCTTTCAAATATTGTATTATAATAATTAATATTAGTGTTGGCAAGTTTTTCAATAAAATAGGTAATTATTTCTTGTAAATAGTAAATTTTAGTTACAAATAGAAATTTATGCTTTGAGTAATCAAATTTGCTCGTTATTTGATAAAATTCATTTTTTACTTATTATTTGATAAATTTTAAAATTTTTTTTCCTTAAATTAAATTTACTAAAAGGAAAAGGAAAATTTTTTGCATCTTTAAGTAAAAATTACCACTAGATGATGGTGGCCTACTTGCCCAACCACACACTTTACTCTCTAGACCAACTTTTAACATTGTAAAATTGGTGTCATCAACAATAGTTGAAGTTCCATTACCATTGCTTTATCCAAAGGTAACATTTAACCTAAGTAACAAAATAAATGAAAGCTTCTTTGAAAAAAAAAAAAGAAAATATTTGCTCAATCGATTTTGTTCAAACTAAAAATTCTATTAATGGATAAGTAGCATATGCTAAATTATATTTTCATTTGTCGGAAATCAATATGCATAAGATATCACCGAAGGACTAAATAATATTGATCTCTTAAATAAATCACACCTAAACTCATGATATGATACGTTGTGCTGCTTAAACTGTTCTGGTTCAATTGTTTAGCAGTTGAACTAACCAATTCAACCTACCATTAGAAAAAATATAAGTGCCTAAAAAAAAAGTGCTCTGCCTTCTCTCTAAAAAACCTTCTCTCTAAAAAGCCTAGTTTCTTCGTGAAATCACTTAGTTGGCATGGCTGCCCTTCAGCCATCGGCTGAGGGGCAAAGGTCTCCTACAGAAAAAAAATCCTTTTCTCAACTTTTCTCACAGCCTGCTACATCACCTATCAAAATTCAGCATGTGTCTGTTTACAAGGGTGAAGCTGCGGTTATTTTCTCCAGAGAAGATGTGGACAAACTTGCGGCACCGTTTAGATGGACTTTGGTTGGAAAATTTTCTCATGGAAGACCTTCATTGGAGGATACTCGCAAATTCTTTTCTTCACTAAATCTGAAAGACCAAGTTTCCATTGGTTTGATGGATTATAGACATGTTTTGATTAAGTGCATCGCTGAAGTAGATTTCAACAGGATTTGGATGAGAGGGATTTGGCAATTGGGTAAATATCCGATGCGTGTATTCCGATGGACCAGGGAGTTTCATGTTCATAAAGAGTCATCTCTGGCTCCAGTTTGGGTAGATCTTCCTAACTTACCTATTCATTATTTTGATAAACATTCTTTGTTCTCCATACTTTCTCCAGTAGGAAGACCTTTGTTCTTGGATTCGGCAACGGCTGCTGGGACACGACCTAGTGTGGCCAGGGTCTGTGTGGAAATTGATGTATCGAAGCAAGTTGTACCAAGGGTCTGGATAGCTGTTGAAGGAGAATCAGGTTTTTGGCAAAAGATAGTACCAGAGAATCTGCCGTCATACTGTTCTTATTGCTGGAGATTGGGTCATTTGTCTGTCGACTGCAAGAAGAATTTGACTGAGCCTCAATCCAAGCGGCTGCAACATCGTTTAAATTCACAAATCCACAAGGATTCAATGCTAGTTACTAAACAAATGCATTTTACTAATGGGAAAGTTACTGATGAAGTGCCAGTTCCTGGTATGATTGAGGATGAAGGGACATCAGCCGATGCAAGGGTGAAGAATGGAAGATCTGTCCAGCTCGAAAACGAAAGAAAATTAATGGATACTGATGTGGGTTTAAAAACACAAAATGGGAACAATGATTTTTTGCCAGAATGTTCAGATCGTTCACATGAGCACAATACAATTTCTAATGAGAAAAATTCTGAGAATTTGACATTAACAGGTGTGGATGACAATGAAGGAAACACAACAGCGGTTACAATGATGCCTCCTTTATCTGTTCAACAAGCCATTGATCCAGAAACATCAGTGACCGAACATGGAGATACTGATGTGGGATTACAAAAACAAACATTGGATGCTGTTGGACAAGCACAACCCATTTCGGATGATGGTTTGAAGAACATTACCCAAGACCATGATTGTGAAGGGTCCCAGATGGTAATGGATGCTACTTTGACAGATTTACATCAGCAAAGGGCCGAAATAAATGAAATGGCCGACACTCAAATAACTTATAATTTCAACAGCCATGATTGTGAGGGGTCCAAATCAATTGCAAAGCAATATTACGAAGCTGCTCAACATCACAAGGCCGACACTAATGCACTTAACAATCTTTATGTTGATTTGTGTGGGGCCGTGCCGGACAACTTCACTTCAAATATGACGAATGTAGTCATATTGCCAACTGGTGTTGGCGACTTATCTCCACGCCTTGTTGAAGCTCGTGACAAGTCCTTGGATCCATCAATAAATCCGTTAAACATTGACCAATCTGTTGTTGACGAGAACAATGGCCGACAAACGAGAGGCAAAGGTGTGCGGATTATTGTGCCATCTGATAGACAATTACGGTCCACAACATCTTTCCAAAACTCATTCCAGGTTCTTTCTAATGATTAGTGGTATCTTTTGGAATATTAGAGGGGTAGCTAAAGCCCCTAATTTAAGAAGACTGATTAAATTGGTACGTTTTCATCGTGTTCAATTTGCTGTGATTTGTGAACCAAAATTAGATGTGTCTAAATTAGAGTCCATCCGTCTAAGGTTATCTTTTGATCATGCCTTTGTTAATCTTTCTAGTGATATTTGGGTATTTTATAGAAACCCTTTTGCATGTTCCATTGTGGGTAATTCGGATCAACACATTTCCATTCATGTTCAGAATTCATTCATATCTAGTCCAATTATCATGTCGTTTGTCCATGCCAAGTGTTCAGTCGAGGAGCGTCGAGAATTATGGTGCAATTTATTAAATGACAAACCAATCTCTCTTCCTTGGTGTATTGGGGGTGACTTTAATGTCATCTTAGCTGCTCATGAAAAAAGCGGTGGTCGTCCATTCACAATAGCGGAGGGGGTGGATTTCATGTCTTTCATGGAGGAGGCGGGGGTTTTTGATATAGGCTTCTCTGGAGCTAGTTTCACCTGGTCTAATAATCGGAGAGGTAGAGCCAGGGTTTCAAAGAGGTTGGACAGGTTTCTAATTAATGGGTCATGCTTGGAAATTTCAGATGTAATTTCTGTGATTCACTTGGCAAGACATCCTTCAGATCATGCACCGTTGAAGATTTCTTTTGTGGATCAATCAGACAATAAGCCGCGGCCTTTCCGTTTCTTGAATATATGGACTACCAAACCCGAACTCTTGGAGGTTATTCGGCAAGCTTGGAATCAAGATGTGGTTGGTTCTCCGTTACGAGTACTATGCTCCAAATTATTGGCAACGAGGAGGGCTATTCAAGTATGGAATAAACAACACTTTGGAAATATATTTGATGCTGTGCGATCTGCGGAAATGGCAGTCCAACGGGCAGAACAAGTTGTGGATCAAAATGTCTCCGAGGAATTTCATGTTCAGCTTAGCAAGGCTCAGGCGGAATTACGGCATGCACTATCAATTGAAGAACAATTCTGGAGTCAAAAGGCCAGAATAAAATGGCTTGCAAAGGGAGATCGTAATTCAAGGTATTTTCATGCGGTTGTAAAGCAGAGACGAGCTCAAGGAAGGATACATCGTATCAAAAATTCCAATGGTATTTGGGTGGAGTCGAAGGCTGAAATAGTATCTGAAGCAATAACATACTTCTCAGATATTTTCACAACGGCCTCTTTACAGTCTTCTACTGATTTGCTGCATTTAATCCCGCCTATGATCTCGGAAAATGACAATGACAAATTGGAAAAATTACCCTCGATTGAGGAGGTCTATCGAGTTGTGAGATCAATGGATGGAGATAGTGCTGCGGGCCCAGATGGATTCACTGGCAAATTCTTTACATTTGCATGGGAAGTTGTCGCCCAAGATGTTCATAATGCAATTCTCAGCTTTTTCTGTGGGGCAGAGTTACCTCGATTCATCACTTCTACCTCCATTGTATTAATTCCCAAGACGACAAATCCTCAAGATTTCTCTCAATATAGGCCAATCAGTCTGTGTAATTTCTTCAACAAGATATTATCCCGGATTTTAGCAGATAGAGTGGCTTCTATATTGCCAAAAATTATTTCTCCCCAGCAAACAGGATTTGTGAAGGGACGTAATATAACAGACAATTTTCTGTTAGCTCAAGAGATAATATCGGGCATTGGAAAAAAGAAAAGAGCTGGAAATGTGGCAATGAAGCTGGACATGTCTAAGGCATATGATCGGGTGGCATGGGATCATATTACTGGTGTTCTAAGAAGATTTGGTTTTGGGGAAAGATTCATTGATCTTGTATGGCGATTGATTTCTAATGTTTGGTTTTCGGTCATTATAAATGGTTCTACCCATGGTTTCTTTAAATCTTCAAAAGGATTACGTCAGGGTGACCCTTTATCGCCTGCTTTATTCATTATAGGAGCTGAGGTTTTGTCTAGAGGATTGAATGATCTTGCCTTGCAATCGGGATTTGTGGGCTTCAAAACTCCATACGCATGCCCTTCTATAACACATTTGGCATTTGCGGACGATGTCCTCATATTTGCAAATGGATCTTCACATTCTTTAAAGGCCATCATGCAGGTACTACAGATGTATCAAAGGTGTTCGGGGCAGTTGATAAATGTGCAAAAAAGTTGTTACTTGGTTCATCCATCCTTGTCACTGGCTAGAAGAAGGGTGATTGAACGTATCACCAGTTTTACCTGGCATTCATTTCCGATACGTTATTTAGGCTTTCCTCTCTATTTCGGAAGGTGTAAATCATCTTATTTTGGGGAAGTATGTCAGTCTATCCTAGGGAGGATTATGACATGGAAATCAAGGTTGCTTTCATTTGGAGGTAAGATAGTTCTAATCAAACATGTTTTAGCATCGATGCCATTGCATCTGCTCTCAGCATCGATTATCCCAGCTAAAGTATTTAGAACTATAGAAAATGCTTTATCGACCTTCCTTTGGAGGTCATCACCCGAGATGTCCAAGTATCACTGGATACGGTGGTCTCTGATGTGTTATCCAGTAGACGAGGGAGGAGTTGGCTTTAGAAGACTTCAGGACGTCTACAGAGCATTTTCATTCAAGCTTTGGTGGAATTTCAGAAAGGGGATATCGTTATGGGCTCAATTTATGAAAGCAAAGTACTGTAGACAACAACATCCCTGCCAGGTAGAAATCAAAACAACGGACTCGGCACTCTGGAAAAGGATGGTGAATGTGAGTCGACAAGTGGAACTTTCTATGCTATGGGTGGTCAAAGATGGAGCTTGTCATTTTTGGTACGACAATTGGTTGGGTAATGGTGCATTATTCCTCCAAGCCACGGTTATCCCAAACTTATCTTTTAGTAACTTTATCAGTAATGGACATTGGGATACGAGTCGGTTATGTCAGTCTCTGCCAAGTCAAATGGTGACCTCCATTTTAAACCACCCGGTCCCCGAAGAAGGGGGTGAAGCGGAAGTCATATGGATGCCTACTTCTTCTGGAAATTTCTCTCTTGCTTCAGCTTTTCGGGATATTAGGCAAGCCCGTAACACGTCAATGGTGTTTGATAGAATTTGGCATCCTTGTCTTCCTTTGAAAGTTTCTTTCTTCATGTTAAGACTGCTGCTGGGGAGACTGCCAATACCCGACAGGTTACGTAACATTGGTTTTCATCTTCCATCAAAGTGTTTTTGCTGTCCATTGGCATCTGAGGAATCAATCGAACATTTATTCTCAAATGGCAATATAGCATCAACAATTTGGAATTATTTTGGAGCTGCATGTGGATTTGATTTATCAGGGTCATCTTTGAGACTCCGCATAGTGGGTTGGTGGTTGAATTCATACGATTCTGAGATACGTCGGTTCATTGGACGGGTTCTTCCCAGTGTTGTGTGTTGGCATATTTGGAAGGCAAGAAATAAAGCAATGTTTGACGATGTCCAGATGAGGTCGATTGCCATTTGTCATGCCATTTTTTCCGAAATCCAATCCATGGTGGGAATTTTTTTCAAGAAACCTCTCCGAGTATCATCATTTTATCATTTGTATGACTGGCCTAATTCATCGGAGGTTAGGTTTACATATAAACTTGTACGATGGGAAACGAAGGAACCTGGTCGCCTCACACTTAATACGGATGGATGTTCTAAAGGTAATCCAGGAGTGGGTGGAGGCGGTGGAGTTCTTCGGGATTCAAATGGCCTACCTTTGATTGGTTTCTCGGCATATTTTGGGGAAACAACATGTCTCCATGCAGAAGCTCGTGCCCTCCTTATTGGTCTCCAAATCAGTGCACATAGGGATTATTTGAATCTCTATGTGCAATCTGATTCGTTGATATTAATTGGAATTCTCCAGCATCGCATTCATTGTCCTTGGCGCATTAGACGGGTTATTAGGCAGATTTGGCAGATCATGGAAGATCCAGATCGATTTTCCCATTGCTACAGGGAAGCAAACACAGTGGCTGATGTGTTGTCCAACGAGGGCGTATCTCATCCACAGCAGCAACTCAGGATATATGAGACATTTAATACATTTCCACCTATGGCTCGTGGAGCAATTCGTCTGGATAAGCTAGGAATGCCTTCAATTCGAAAAATTAAGCTTGTGTAATAGTTTGTTTTCTTTTACCTAAATAAAAAACCACAAACATTTCTCAAAAAAAAAAAAAAAAAAAAAGAACTAACCAAAAAAAAGATATGATACGTTGTGCAATGCTCACCTTTATACTCATGCTATTGTCTTTTTTTCTATTTGTTTTTTGAATGTGCAAAATTCTTTTGAATATATTGGTGGAAAAGCATAATATCTTTTACAAAATTATTCCAATGTATTTATAAAATGTTAACACTTTAAGGGAAACTTTGTATTATAAGAATGGTCTGATAATTTTCTAGTGAACATAACTACTACATCAAAAACTATAGGATTCTTAGAACTATAGATGTAGGAGTAAGAATGAATACTAGTAATTATGTGTTAAATTTGACAGCTAAAATAGCGTACACTACAGAAACAAAAAAAAAAAGAAAAAAGAAAATGGTTTTGCTGCGAGCGAAAAAGAAAAAAATTAGGGTTCCAAATTTATGTGCAAAAATGTCTTTTTGGCACAAGTTTTACAATTGTGGTGTCAAAGAACTTGTTACCACCGTATCTTTTCCCTTCCTTAATTATTTTTGTAAATAATAAACTTATACCCTAATGATTAAATACGTGGTCAAAAAAATATCAGTAGCTTTGTCACAACTTTCATTTCATTTGGCATAGTAATACCTATAAATATTACGTAATGAATTAAAATTGTATTTTGGTCAACTTTAATGTTATCCAATTGTCATTAATCACCTTAATCCCAAATATACATAGATTATAGAAACATAGACAAAAGCACTACAGACTACTTGTTTTTATAAACAAACACAAATTAGGTATTTAATGAACATATAGCATGACGAACAAGTCATTCGAAAGTATTTCAAGAATGGTCAAGCATTTTCTGTTGTGATATATTCAATTGTGCATATAGGCCTCATTACACAAGTTTATGTAAGGCACAGAGTACATGCATGTAATTTACTTTTTGAAAACCAATGTCATACTTGGAGGCCATTTCTTTTAGCATATGGAAATATATATACATATGGAAAGAATATTCTTCTGATTATTTTATTTGGAAAATGCTAAATTTTAAATTTTAATTGTAGTGAAATGATAATATTGTTATTGTGATTGTGATATGGTAAGAAACAGGTTAAGAGCATCAAAATCTCGAGAAAGCAAAAGCCGTTCGTGTGATTGGTTTCCATAGCAGCTGATTTTAAACTGCTGTCTGCATATGGTTTTTTTTTTTTTTTCAACAAACGATGCCAATTTTATATATATTAACACTTGAAATTACAAGAGCTAATTACAAAACGGGATAACTACCCCCATATCTTTCCTAGCTAGTTCTGATAACCAAGATGGGAATGATCCCTCCCATTCAATTATCCTAACTGACTTAACTGTCTGCATATGGTTATTAATACTTATTTCAACACCAAACCTTAACTAGTTTAGATGCCAAATTTCATAGCTTATGCTACCCTCACTTTATTAGATTAAAATCAAGGTCGTCGTTATATTTTGGGTAACAACCTCATCTCAACAGAGATAGGGTGATGGTTGGGTATTGTAGTATAGCGGGCAGCTAAGGGAGAACAAAGTGAAGAAATTAAAATGCTCGACTAATTTTTCGTGGACAAAATAATCATTGAATGGTCCCTTAGAATAGGCTAGAATAGGAGGAGTAGAAATAGAGCAGATGTTGACGTTTGTAGGATCATTTTGATGTACTTTTCACTCCGCCAATTGAACTATTAGGATGCACTTAAGTCAAACGAGAGGCACTGGATTATGCGCTGTGCTTGATGTATACACTGGATACTAATCACATTCCTACCAATTTAATACCAATCCAACTCTTCAAAACCCATTGCACTTTCCCCATTCCTCACCAATCCCGGCATCCCAGCAAGACAGTAGATTCTTTGTTTCTCTTGTACTCAAAGAAAGAGAACAAAAAAGAATGGAGGAACAGATTACCAACACTAAAATTCCAATCATTAAAATAATTTCGGATCTTGGTTTTTCGCAAATCAATTTGTGCTTAAAATTCCTACCACTTTATATCTCATTAACATGGATTAACTGATTGATATGATTCTCAACCTTTTTTTTTCCCTTCTGGGTGGTAAAATTGATTGATTGCTTGTGGTAAAATACAAATTTCTATCATAGTTGATTATCCTTGCGATGGCAAGATTCTCAATTTAAAAGGTTAATTTAGCAACTGGATACTCATAGGTCAAAATGTAGGACTGTATGCGTGGATTATGATAAGTGCTTATAAAAGTTCAATTAATTTTCACAGTGAAAATTCGAAGCCATGAATTGTTCTTTTATACAAATATTTTTCTTGCAATGATAATGTATATATTAGTGATTTTTTATGCATAACGTATCCTTTTTTTTTTTTTTTATCTTTATATGAAGGATTTAGAATTTATATTTGACTAAGTAATTGCTTTCTGCACCAAAAAATAATTTTGTTGCAGGCTTGACATATACTAGTAGAATAATGTAGAGTCTAGCCTTCTCTGTTGCTTCCATGCCAGAAATTCGAGTTTGCTATGTATGTTTGCTTTTGTTTCAGAGACTGAAATTTCCGAATTTTTACGGTTGAATTTTGTTTGTTTTTGTTTGAGAGAGTGTCTGCAGATGCTGAATGGTAACTATTCTTCAAACTTAGTAAGAATGTGAATAAGTACTGTTTGGCACACGTTGAATTTGGCACCTACGATGAACTCTTCTATAAATGGTCCATCATTCGGCAGCCAAAATCACCACTGCAAAACAACTCAAAAAAATATTCAACATGGCTGCTAGTTTACGACCCCTCTTCTTAGCAATAATACCCCTGCTGGTGATTTCATCCTTGATCAGGTCCTCAGAAGGCGAAGGAGTTGGGTTCTACTGGGGCCAAAGTCTTCATGATGAAAACCTGGCTGAGATGTGCAACAACAGTATGTATCGCTACGCGGTTCTCTCCTCCCTAAATTTGGCGGGTAACAGACCAGTCTTGAGCATAGATGACAAGTGCAATCCGAGCTACCCGGCTGGCTGCGCCTACCTAGGTCATATGATAGATTTCTGCAAGGGCCAAGGCATCAAAGTATTGCTTTCCCTTGGCGGGAGGCCTGATCTTTCTTCTGATGATGCTCACAATGTTGCAGAATATATCTGGAACAATTTTTTGAGTAATAATTCAGGCCCTGGTCCTCTCAATGCTACTGTAGATGGAATAGACTTCCGTATCCAAAGCGGATCAAACCAGAGTCTGGATGTTCTCGCCCGGGCACTCAGGAATTATAGCACACCTGAAAGAAAGGTGTACTTATCTGCAGCACCACTCTGTCAAATTCCTGACTATTATCTTCACGATGCTATCAAAACTGGCGTCTTTGACCACGTGTGGGTGCAATTTTTTGGTGATCCTTCATGTAAATTCTATCCACCCATTTGGATTGCATGGTATTGCTATCTAGACAAATATAATACTACATTATCCCTGGGAATAACCAGAAATCCCGACACCGACGGCTTCATCCCATGCGATGATCTATTTACAAGGACGTTCTTTGTGGTGCAGTTTCCCAAATTTGGAACGCTCATGGTGTTTGAGGGCAAATACGAGTGCAATTTTAGCGCTGGTGTGCTTCTGGCTTCTGGTAAAAAGTCCATGAATAAGTTCTACGCCATCGACTAAGTTCCTCTCGTTACCTACTGAGAGGAATGAAATGTATAACTATGGGTCATGAATTCCCAAATTAAATAAAATGTTGGAGGATAAATATATATTGTGCTTTGCGCGTTATCTCTTGCATGAAATATTGTTTCGCTGCATCTTTTAGATTAGTTTCAAGAAATCAGAGTGACGGATATTTTACATACATACAAGTTAAAAAAAACCGAATTACACCCGTTCACTATAAGTATACAGGTCAACTAGTAGTTTAGGGTATATATCGGGTCGATCCCACAGGGAAGAGTGAACAATTACCGGTATTACTAAAGTTTCTCTATTATTTAGACTATCAATGAATTATAACAAATTTAAACTACTGAAATTATACAAAATAACAAATAAAAGCTTCTTAGGTTGTGGTATCCCTAACTACTCATGCAAGTGCTATATTTGGATCATTGAGTACTACATCTAGGCTAGTTATGGTGTAATTTCCTTAAACACTTGAAACCTACTTTCGTAGTGAATCAACTATACTCACAACTAATCCATACCTATTCTCATGGTTATGAAATTAGCTACAAGTTCATTTCTTCAGTGAAATTACATGAAATGAATCACTAAAACCACATAAGTGCACCTCTACTTTCGTGAGTGTACTCCCTATGCTTAGCACTTTTTGAACCAATGTTAAATTTCAATTTTTATTGCAGAAATAACACCTTAGATAATCACATCAATGGTACCAGATTAATCATGATTTAAAGAGCCAAAGTGCTAAATAACTTGCTCAAATCATAGTAATCAAATAACCAAATAATAAACACTAACAATTATAGAAAGTTCAACCAAACCCAAGGCATAAACTTTAGAAACACATATTAAACACAAAATCCAGAACTTGTTTATTAACTAAACTTGGAATCAAGTACAAAAGATAAAGATTTGGAAGGAATACAACCCTTGTCACATGAGCTTTCTTCCTTGCCTTCTTCATCCTCCATCTTCTTCTTTATCTAGCTAATAACAAAAATGGATGAACTATCTTACTCTATACTAAGCTAAACTAACACTAAGAGAATGGAAAAGCTACATTTTTGCAGACTCCAAGCTTCTCCCGTATGATTCTCTCCAGACCTCCCAAAATGTCTCTACATATAAACTGATGAAAAACTCCTCTCTAGTCCAAATTTGCTGCTCTAAGGATTCTCAAATCTGAAATTGTTAAGATAGTCAATAGCATGTGCACCGAATTCTTGCCCTTTTGTCTTCTGAAGCATGTGCACCGAATTCTCTTGCAACTTATAGCTGGAAAGTAGTCTGAACACAAGAGAATTGACTGAACAAATTACAGAATTTCAGCCAGAAAACGCGCCTACACAAAACGCGCTTACAGTCGCGTTTTGTCAACTCACGTTTTCAACTTGACCTTGCTTCAACTGCAATTTTCTCCATGATGCAGGCCGAACTGGATTTTGTGCAAAACACCAAAGTTGTATCCCTTTGTGTTAGCTTTCCAATTCTCTAAAAATCATCCAAATTGGAGCTTTGTAGCCTGAGATATGATCGAAATACTAAACACTAGTCAGAGCTCTGTTTTCCACTTTGGACAGCTGAGTTGAATTTCGGTATTTCAACTTTTGGACTATGAAAACGGCTGAATTGGACTTTGATGTCTTCATACCAAATGTAGATCTCTTTCTTAGCTTCAAAATGGTACCAAGATCACCTTGATCCGATCTGTGTAGCTCCAGATATAGTCAAAATACGAAAATGTATCTGAGTTGTCAAAGCTAACTTTTTCTTAATTCTTTTGTTCTCAAATTGCATTTCTCCTTTTACACTTCATATTTTATTTTCACCACTTTAGTCCATCTTCAATCATCCAAATATCTTTTCAATGCACTTCATTTGATGATTGAATTATTAAACCTACAAAATATGAAGTTTTTACCATAAAAATCAATAGAAATGCAATGTTAGCCACTTTAACATAAAATGTAGATTTTTACCAAAACCTTAGTTATTCTAGTTATAAAACTAAATAATCAAACCAAAATTAACTAATAAAACACACTAAAAAATACGTAAAATATATTCTTATCACAGAGCTTGCTAATTTTCTTATTAGACGAATTTTTCGATGGATTAAAGGTAATTTCACGACGATCCTTACTTTTTCAAAACAAAGCACCCAATTAGTCCTCTTAACTTTTTTTTTTCAAACCACTTTTTGTCATTTGACTTCAATTTGAGACATTGTGATCCTTTGACTCTTGTTTTTGGGTCAACTTGGTCAGCCAACTTTTACGGACCATCTTCAGAGGGGCAAAGTGGTCAAGTTATATTTCTGATCACTGTACCAGGTCTTAAAATTGATTTGAAAAAAATGAATGCCCAGAAATTTGCAAAAAAATACAAATCAGGGACGAAAAAATGCTTAGGAAAATTTTTTTTTTTCAAAAAAAAAGTCCGGCTCAAACTTTTCTTTTCTTTTTTTTTTTTTTTTGGGTGTCTAACCGCATAACTCGTACACAAATCATATTCTATTCTACAATCAGGGAGGGCCTAACAAGGCATTTACAATTTACAGGGAGGGCCCAATTCGTAAGCATTTACTTTAGGGGCAATTTTTTTTTATTGTAAGCATTTTTTTTTCTTTTATCCGTGATGTGTAGTAGTGACTTTTCTCCTCTATAAGCCTGGTCACCTGAAAAATTAGATGACTAACGTGGCCCAATAATAATGCGGAGTAGTTATGAGACAAGATTTCCTCAAAATTCAAAAGTGGAAAGGTTAAATTGATCCAACAATAAAAGTTAAGAGATGATATAGACCCAAATTAAAGTTGAATTACCGAAAGTGGCACAATAAGATAATTGGAAGACTATTTGGGCCATTTGCCCTTATTTTGTATATAAAACTTCAATTGATCATTCAAACCAAACATCAAAGAAAAATGACCCTCCTCTCTCCTGCAAATCTCAACAGTGTTTGGAGTCATGTTCCAAGACACAAATCTTCAAATAATTTAGAGTTATTATTTTCAATTCTAGCATCATAAACTGAGTTGCACAAGCATTTCATGAATTGCTGAAAACTAATTCATTTTGAATTCAACTTTTTTTTATATTTATATATAATTCTTTTATTTATTTACGTGTTTATTTTGCTTTTATTCATAATTGTTTGGGGGTGGGTTAAACTGAAAACTAAAGTATGAAATTTGAATATTGAAATTCTAAGTGTTCAACCTTAACTTACTCAGTTTTTAAAGTTATATGTGTTTGATAATGAATTGAACTTTGAAAATGGAGTAAAGATATTCTTTTCCATATGGCCTAAAAAAATCCTATCAATATGCAGTATATAGTTTAATACAATTATACTTTAATTTTACATTAAATTAGTTTTCAAAAGCTTGCATGTGTGAGAGGGAAAGTATGTGTTTATATGTGAAAATATATGTTTGAGAGATAGAAATGTGTTAGAGAAGGTATTCTGTATTTGTGAGAAACAAGGACGGAGAAAGAGATTGTGTCTTGAAACTGTGCACGAGGAGGCCTTGAAAAGAAGCTTGTGGGAAAAATTCTTAACTAATCTAGTGCCAAATGCAAATGCACCTCAAATTAGGAGTGTGCAAAATCGAAAAATTCTGATTTACAGACCGAATTCGAATTGAATTTGGAATTTCAAATTCGGTGATTCGAAATAGAAATCAGAATATCCGATTTCGAATTAGACGAAATCGGGTCGAATTCGGTAATGGGATTTTTCAAATCGGAAATTTCGATTTCGAATTCACAATTCGAAATTAAAGAATTCCGATTTCGATTTCAAATCCATTTTTCATATTTTTTTATATATAATATAACATTTATATTATAATAATAATTTTTATATTTTTGAATTTGGTGATTCGAAAATTCCTATTTTCTTTTCATTTTTATATATAATATTTTTTTATATATATGTAATATAACATTTATATAATAATAATAATTTTAATATTCACGAATTCGGTAAAATCGGAATTTACCGAATTCCGAATTGAATTCGGAACGAATTCGAATTCGGAGTTAGTGAATTCGAAATTGAAATCAGTCGAAAATTCTGATACCAAAATTCCAAAAAATTCCGATTTCAAAGTTCCAATTAACGAATTCGATTTCGATTCCGATTCACACCCCTACCTCAAATCTTAGGGTTTATTTTTTAGATTTCCTCAAATTTTATCAAACCAAATATTCTTTTTTTTTTTTTTGTAATAGAAACCTTTTCTCTCTACAAAAAGGAGAAATACAAACCAATTTATTCATTACAGAAACCAATTTATTCATTGCAGTTCAGATTCAGATGATTAACAGTATTGTTTTATTAGTGGTAGTGCAAAATGGTATCTTGAATGGTCAAGCTCCACTATTGTTCAAATATCACTTGCTTTTAACAAAATTGGCCAGTCCAAGTACAGAAGAATGGGCCCCCGCGTGAATGGTCCAGCGGTAGCGCCTCTCACAGGTGACCCTTAAGGCCCTGAGTTCGAGTCTCCGCTCCGCTGGATTCCTCCGCGCACTTATCGCGTTCGGGTCGGGTTGGGCGTCGGGCCGGGTCGCAGGGGATTAGTCGGGCTCCGTGAGGATTGACCCGAACACCCCTGTGTCGACAAAAAAAAAAAAATACAGAAGAATGGGTCTGGGCTTTCGAAAGTATGAAGATGCAAAGGGTAAAGACATATTTGCTTATCCATCGTCATAGTTATTCATCGTCGATGCTGACATACACACGGTAATAATTAAATCGAGTCTTTTGTTCAAACCCAAGCTCTAGCCGGCCAAGTTAAGGCTTAGCTCCCGAACTTTTCAAGCAAATGCGAGCCAAGCTTTTTCAAAACAAATCACCCAAATAGTCTCCTAATTTTTTCTCTTGAACCACTTTTTGTCATTTAACTTTAATTTGAAATATTGTCGTCCTTTGACTTTTACTTTTGGGTCAACTTGGTCACCCAACTTTTACCAACCATCTTAAGAGGGGCAAAGTGGTCAAGTTATATTTTTTACCACTGTACGAAGTCTTAAAATTGATTTTAAAAGAAAATGAATGCCCAGAAATTTGCAAAACATACAAATCAGGGACGAAAAAATGCTTAGGAAAAAACTTTAAAACCAAAAAAAAAAAGTCCACTTGGGTTTTCATCAAGAGTGTATAAACAAACAAAAGTTAAATAAAAGGGAAGGAAATGTTAATTTTAAAGGCATGGGTTTTCATGCAATAAAACTGATCTAACTAATGCCCACTTGTTTTGGACCGTTATGTGGTAAAAATAATGTTATCACCTCTATAATAATTCTAGGGTCAGTTAGAATTTAAATATTGGAAGATAATTGGGCCAAGTTTTAAGTTGTGGTTTTGGTGATAATATGAGAATTTACCAATATTGACATAATGACCCTTGAGCTTGCTATTTAATTTGCTATTTTGAGTGCAATTGCTCAATAAAATTCTTGACACTCAGTTGTGGGGTGTCTTACTTAAGGCAGTCGTTCATTCTGCTGCTTGCTTTGTAGGAAAAGTTTTGAGTACCAAAGACAGGTTGTGTTCATGACTCATGAGGCTTGGCTATTAATCCTATGTGTGAGCTGTGTGCTTTAATGCCACTGAAACTTTTATCTCATTTGTTATTTGCATGCCCGTATTTTGGATTTGTACATGATTGGGACAGGAAGCTTAAGTGGATGATTAACCATTATTGCTTCGAACAAAATTTTGTCTGTCAAGTGCAGAGGACAGCTTTTTGCAGCAACTATCTACCAAATATGCATGGTGCAGTAGGAAGAAGTTAGTTTTTATAAAATTGCTATATCCCCCTGAGCGTATGTATTGTTCATTTGACACTTAAAAGACATCCGCGGTATGTACTGGGACGGAAGCACATAGCTAGGACCCAGAAAATTTTGCAGCTATATGTTGTGTGATACGGTCCTTGAAGAATCGGGTTCGTATTAGGTAGAGGAAGGATCTTTTTTGATCAAGTTATGAAATAATATCTTGATCAGGTTCGTATTAGATAGAGGAGATCCTCTGCATGCTTAAAAATCTTGCAATGGTAAATCACACTCGTGTTGAAGCTATAATTGCATTGCTTTAAAGATATATTTGTCGCTTCGAGGGCAAAATCAGGCTCATTTTGTCCCTCTACATCTTTAAAAGTGGCCATATTGAATATATTGGTGAAAAAGCATAAAATCATTAACAAAATTATTCCAATTTATTTATAAAATGTTACTCCGTTTTGGGAAACTATGTATTGTAAGAATGACTTGATATTTTTCTAGTAAACATAACTACTACATCAAAAACTATAGTATTCTTAGAACTATAGATGTAAGAGTAAGAATGAATACTAGTCATTATGTGTTAAATTTGACAGCTAAAATAGCGTACAATACAGAAACAAAAAAAAAAAAAAAATGGTTTGCTATGAGCAGAAAAGGAAAAAAAATAGGGTTCCAAATTTATGTGTAAAAATATCTTTTTGGCACAAGTTTTACAATTGTGGTGTCAAAGAACTTGTTACCATGGTATATTTTCCCTTCCTTAAATATTTTTGTAAATTATGAACTTATACCCTAATGATTAAATAGGTTGTCAAAAAAAATATCTTGTCCTTAAATAGGTTGTCCAAAAAAGTATCTCGTAAAAAAAAAGTCAAATATTTTGGGAACTTAGTCTTTTACTTTCTCAAAAAATTTTTAAAAAGCTAATTTTAGCAATTCTTGTCATTGACACTTCACTCTCTAGACCAACTTTTAACAATGTAAAATTGGTGTCGTTAACAATACCTAAAGTTCCATTGACATTGCTTTATCCAAATGTAAACATTTAACCTAAGTAACAAAATAAATGATGGCTTCTTAAAAAAAAAAAAAAGAAACGAGTTTCCATCTAAAAATTAATTGAAAATATGAGGATATTGGTCCAAGATCTTACATGTAAAGTAGACACAATCTGTCTACCTATTCATAAACATCTTGATCGTATATGGAAGAAATATTAATTGATTTAGGGTGATGCAAAAAAATTGATTGGGTTAGGGCCTCCAAGAGCAAAATACAAGAAGACGATAGTACTCAGTAGAGAAAAGTTGCTGGTTCTATATCACTTTGGATATTTAAGGCAATGATTTCTTCTTTTAGGTAAAACAACGAGCTATTATTGACAAAGCAAGAGCAGTCACTAGATGGTAGCAGCATGCTACTGTTACGCAGCAGCAGAGGACAAAAGTGCCGCTACACCCTGCACAATATCAAATTACTAAAGAGCTGCAACTCCCTCATACAGAATTTTTGGCTGAGAATCCGCAGAATTCGATTAATTTGAGGTGAAGAACAAGTTAATTATACAATAAACTCTATGACACCTATGAAAAGATGTTCATCGGAAAACTCTATTCCATACAGAGATTCTAGGGTCTGTTCAGAAATATAACACAACAGTAAAACCCAACCCAAAAACACTTCAAATAATCTCAAATACATCTAATAAAAACATTAAAAAGTAACAAAAAAGAAATATCACCACCCCTTTCTTCCGCCATCATCACCATCCCCTCGCTCCTTTCTCCCTCCTTCCTCCTCTCCCTCTCCTTAGACCTTTCACCCTGCTCCCCTTCCTTCTCGCAACTAGATCTGCTCGCAATGGCTGACCACTTTGGGCCACACGAGCAAGAGTAGTGTTGGGCAATAAGGACAGAAGGACGAGGTAGCATGGGGAAAAAGGAGGAGGAGAGGAAGGAATAGTAAATAATTTTAATAATATCCCAAAAATGTCTAAATTTTAAAACACTCTAAAATACAATCGTATAATATAGATTTTAAAATACAATACTACAACAAAATATTTTTTTGAAAGCGCCTTAAAAAATATTTAATCTATATGGGACTCCCGTTTCTGAAATCCTCCTCCATCCTGATGGACGATGCCTAACAACCTCAAATCTGACAAATGGTGGCTGGATATCATAAATAGAGGCATGACAATGGAGAACAAGTTAAGGAAATTAAATCCTAATTAATTTTACAAGACACAGAGCGCATAGGAATGAGTGGTCCCAAAATTCTGTGGAACGATATAATTCAAAAAGGGATTTAATTCCTTTTTGTATGGCCACCCAACTAAAGCTCGGTGGCTTGGAAGGATATAATTCAGTGTGGACTGGTCCGATTTACATTGTTGAAGGACAAGAATGGTCACATTCGGGGTGTACAATGATATTAGTGTCAATCAATGCCATGTACCATGAAGAAAATATGCATAGAAGGATCTAATTCAGTGTGGGCTCTGTTAAGAAAACTGCTTTAGTGTGTGTGTCACATGGAAAGAACAGCTATTGAGGGAATCTTATCGTACAGAAAGCCCCCTCCTCTGTCGAGTGCCAAAGGTGCATGGGATCCCTCAAAGATTACTATGGTCGCTTCTAGGGTGGGAGCCCCCAAAGTATTGTGGATTATTAATAATCTTAATTATCATTTACATTATGATTAAAATCACAATACTTAATAGCCTATTTACTTAATAGCTACTCACACATGAACACACTATGACATTATTATCAATTACTAACTTTACTTAAAAAAACATACTATGGTTAACTAGAACCGAGGTTGGTGTTTTAACCAAATTTTAATATCGATAAAATCTGTCAAAAGATTCATATTGAATTTGGATTTCAATTCAATTCCACTTTGATTGGGTGAATATGAAATCAAATTGTTTTTCTAATAAAACAATGAAATTGTTAACATGCAGAGATAGTATAAACTAATGAAATAGTTAACAATGAAATAGCCAAATTTATTGTTCAATCAACTCACAATTACTCTTATTCATATTTTTCTTTTCAAAATTGAAATTACTCTCCGAGAATTTCATGCACTGGGCTGATTGCAAGCATTTTTCACAATTACTTGATTGCCAATTTTTCAAATCTTTTCAATCTACCGTCCATAAATTTTATGACTTAACTGCTTAAAGAATAAAACCCCCTCCACAAAAAAAAAAAAAAGGATTATGACGTCTATCTTAGTTCAAATATATGAATCATGCTTATGATCATTCATCTATATGCTAATTGACCAACTTAATCAATTTCGATTCCAATTTAGAATTTGCAAAACATAATTCTCGATTTCAATTTTAATTAAGACTATTTCAATTCTGTATTTACTATTCTAAACTAAAGTTAACAGTTTTAATCATTACCTATTATCAATTTCAATCTCAACTTCGATTTCATTGACAACATTTCAATTTTGATTCAAATTAGAAGGCCATTATGTCCATTATGTATATGATTACTCATATACATCAACTAACAATTAAGTATAAACCATCATAACTCTTTCGTCGGCTAAGCATGTAAAGCTTAGGAATAATGATTTGTCATCAGTTTTTGACAAAATAAATTGTGTAATGTGTTCTATAATCTATACACCCTTCAGTTTTATACATACAAATAGTCGATCATCCCCTGCTTCATTCGAACTTCAGGTGTGTTTTTCATTTTTGCATATCCACCTACCCCTGAAGTATTATTGTGTCAAACCAATTTTTTTCTATTCTTCCAGTTAATTTTACTTCCTTCACGCAAATTTGGCTTCTGATGTTTAAGGCAAAATTTTATAAATATTGCTGGTGAGAAAATATCACAAAAACGGAATAATGTGGGGGGCTTTTCAAAACTTATTGTCTCTATTCTCTGATGGCTCTTGCTCTAAGGGGAGGCAGACAATGAAAGGTAGGGAATAGGTTTTTTTTTTTTTTCTTTGTTGTTTTGATAAGTATGTTAAACCCTAATAATCATCCACTAGTAGGTAGTTTAGATAGGAGTTTTAACTATGGTGAACTTTCACCCTATTTTATCTCATCTTACCCCTTAATTAACCATTTAACCTAACCTGCAATTATTTTTGCTTTCATCCATAATAAATTACCATTTAATTAAATTGGGCAAGATAAAATAAGCCCAAAAATCGTGGGTTTTACAATAATACACTAAGCTCTCTGCTAATCCCTTGATGTGTTCCATGTGCCACAGCCTTTTCATTCCTCAGTGAATATTTTCGCAGCTTTGCCTTTCAATTCTGCTAATACGATCAACTTTCTACGTAGATAAAACCCTAGCTAATTCAAAAAAGACGACAAAGAGAACTAAAGCTTCACTTGTCTGCGTCTTTCATGTCCCTTGCTTTGCCTCAACAATCCACTTTCCAACGTTACACGAAACCAGTAATCAGCCACCGCATCTTTAATCGCTTTAGCTCGACCTCTCATCTTTCATGGATTCCAAATCTTCAAATCCAATTCCATGTCTTGTGTCATTCACCCACATGCATGCAGCGACTTTGATCCCTGTGGGGCTGCGAAGCCCTTTTCCATCATTATTAATATCAAGCAAAGTGAAATCATTTTAACTATTTAATATAAGTTATCACCCCACCAAATTTTTCACTATTAATCAAATCTCTACATGATGGATAAATAAAATCAATAGCTAATTTTTCTGTTTTTATGACAAAATTATTTCAATCATCTATTCTCTTACTAATTTTTTTGGACTCCATGAATCGCATTCATTTCAAGTTCAGTAGTAAACTTAATTTTTTCTGACTATTATCGTTCATTAAAATTACCAAAAAATAGAAAATATAACATCAACAACAACAGTATAATTCTTTAAATATCTACATAACTTAGAACTAATTCTGAGTCGTAATGGTTGGCAAAAAATTTTCTAATTTTATGCCCTAGTGTCGTGTACAAATTTCTATATCAAAGTTCAAACACTGATTCCACTTGTTGGTACCCCAAAAAAAAAAGAAAAAAAAACAAGTACACCAAAAGTTTTTTTAAATACATATAATATTATATGGGAAGAGAAGGAGAATAACGCAAGGATAATTCAATAGTGTTATTAACCAAAACTCCACAATAACACTATAAATAAGAATTTTAGAGACTTTCCCTCAATCCGTGGAGTATCCAACCGACTCTAGTCACAAAGGAATAGGAAACTGACAAATGTAATACGAAAACAATATTGCAATTCAGCACTGACTCGGAGTATTTCTCTGCCAACTGGTAAGTGTTAACTTACCAAACTTTAATAACCGGGACATAAGGAATTACTTAATTTGCCTTATCAACTTCTAAATTCCAAACAATTGGAATTTAAACGAGATATTACCTGATGAAACCAACTCTTCATGTGCACATCTGTATACTGAATTTTTGTTCTAGATGACATTGAGGTTCATGAAGCAATGTTTTAGTGAAAATCTACTTACAAAAACTTATAATATGTAGTACGTGAAAAGGAAAAATATGCAGTATGTGAAAAGAAACAGGCCTCCTCCTTCCTCCTATCCCTGTCCTTTAAAATCCGTCTTCCGTCCTCCCTCCTCCTCTCCCCTTCTCCTCCTTAGCCCTACCCACCCTGCTCCTCCTTCTTCTGGTGACTAGGTCTGGTTGCTGTGGCTAACCAATCTAGGCCACACGGGTAGGAGTGGGGTTGGGGGGTAAGGATTGATGGGACGAGGAAGTGTGGGAACGAGGAGGAGAGGGAGGAATAATAAATAATTTTTAAAAATGCCCCAAAAATTCTAAATTCTAAAGCACTGTACAATATATTTGCATAGTATAGATTTTAGAATACAATACTATAACAAAAAAAAAATTTTGAAAGGCTTCCTAAGAAATATTTAAACCAACTTCTAATATAAGTTATCACCACTCCCAGCTCTTCACTATTAATCAAATCTCTACATAATGGATAAATAAAATCAATAACTAATCTTTCTGTTTTTATGGCAAAATTATTTCAAACATCCATTCTCTTACTAATTTTTTTGGACTCCATGAATCGTAATCATTTCAAGTTCAGTAGTAAACTTAATTTTATCTGACTATTATTGTCCATTAAAATTACCAAAAATAGAAAAAAAAAACAACAACAGTATAATTCTTCAAATATCTACACAACTTTTCCCTAATGTCATTTTTTGTTGCAATTTTTTCTCTTAATTAACTGCCAACCCTAACATTTTAATAAAATGACATTAATGACCTCAAATTATAAATACTTGAAAATAAGATTTGGCCTTTTTTTCTTGGGGGAAGGTTCATAAATATGAGATCAAACTACTAAACAAAAAATCACATACATATATATAATCTATCGTGCAATTTAAATTAAATTCATTTTATGTACAAAACATCTTAAATTAATTAGCACACTATAATATCATGTAATATTAGCAACAACAAAAAATTTACCAAAATTTGCAGCTATCCATGAGATATGTGTGACAGATATTTTACTTTTTTTTTTTAAACTCATTGATGTTAATGTGAGGAGTAATATTTTAATAACAGAATCATTTTGAATTCAATTAACAAGTTGAGGTTTTTTTAAAAAAAAAAAAAAAAAAAGGTCAAATAGTTTGGGAACTTAGTTTTTTACTTTCTCAAAATTTTTAAAAGAATGCTATATTTTAACAATCACAATTGGAGGGGCTGATCCTAAAGAGCCCAACGAATCCCTAATTGAAATTTGGGATTGATTCTACTATTACGTTGCGATATTTTACACCAGCGAGTGGACCCATTCTAAACAATTGGATGATAACAAAAGTACCCTACCCCGGGGGAAAGTCGAATCCTCACTGCCTCTTTGAAAGAAAGATGTCCTGAACTACTAGATGATGGGTGCCTACTTGCCCAACCGCACACTTCGCTCTCTAGACCAACTTTTAACAATGTAAAATTGGTGTCATTGACGACAGTTGAAGTTCCATTAATGTTGTTTTATCCAAATGTAAACATTTAACCTAAGTAACAAAATAAATGATAGCTCCTTAAAAAAAAAAATGTGCTTAATCGATTTTGTTCAAACTAAAAATTCTGTTAATGGATAAGTAGCATATTATAAATTATATTTTCATTTGTCGGAAATCAATATGCATCAGATATCACCGAAGGACTATATATTATTGATTTCTTAAACAAATCATAGCTAAACGCATGATATGATACATTGTGCAATGCTCACCTTTATACTCATGCCATTGTCTTTTTTTCTATTTGTTTTTTAAATGTGCAAAATTCTTTTGAATATATTGGTGAAAAAGCATAAAATCTTTTACAAAATTATTCCAATTTATTTATAAAATGTTACTACTTTTAGAGAAACTATGTATTGTAAGCATGGTTTGATAATTTTCTATAAACATAACTACTACATCAAAAACTGTAGTATTCTTAGAACTATAGATGGAAGAGTAAGAATGAATACTAGTTATTATGTGTTAAATTCGACAGCTAAAATTTATGGTTTTGTTATGAGCAGAAACAAAATTTATGAGCAAAAAAGTGGTTTTGCTATGAGCAGAAAAGAAAAAAAAAATAGGGTTCCAAATTTATGTACAAAATTGTCTTTTTGGCACAATTTTTACAATTGTGGTGTCAAAGAACTTGTTACCGCGGTATCTTTTCCCTAGCTTAATTGTTTTTGAAAATAATAAACTTATACCCTAATGATTAAATACGTGGTCAAAAAAATATCAGTAGCTTTGTCACAACTTTCATTTCATTTGGCGTAGCAATACCTATGAATATTACGTAATTAATTAAAATTGTATGGCACAGAATACATGCATGTAATTTATTTTTTGAAAACCAATGTCATACTTGGAGGCCATTTCTTTTAGCATATGGAAATATGCATATGGAAAGAAAATTATTCTTATTATTTTATTTGGAAAATGCAAAATTTTAAATTTTAATTGTAGTGAAATGATAATATTGTTATTGTGATTGTGATATGGTAAGAAACAGGTTAAGAGCATCAAAATCTTGAGAAAGCAAAAGCCGTTCGTGTGATTGGTTTCCACAGCAGGAATCTTTGGAGACTGATTTTAAGCTGCTGTCTGCATATGGTTATTAATACTTATTTCAACACCAAACCTTAACTGGTTTAGATGTCATATTTCATAGCTTATGCTTCCCTCACTTTATTAGATTAAAATCAAGGTCGACGTCATATTTTGAGTGTAGGGGTAGCAGCCACATCTCAACAAAGACAGGGTGATGGTTGGGTATTGTAGTATAGCAGGCAGCTAAGGGAGAACAAAGTGAAGAAATTAAAATGCTTGACTAGTTTTGAATGGACAAAATAAACATTGAATGGTCCCTTAGAATAGGCTAGAATAGGAGTAAGAGTAGAAATATAATAGATGTTGTCATTTGACAAAAAAAAACTCAAGGCTTTGGTAGGATCATTTTGATGTACTTTTTACTCCTAATTGAGCGACTAGAATGCACTTCAGTCAAAAGAGAGGCACTGGATTATGTACCATGCTTGATGTATACACTGGATACTAATCACATTCCTACCACTTTAATACCAATCCAACTCTTCAAAACCCATTGCACTTACTCCATTCCTCACCCAACCCCGGTATCCCAGCAAAATAGTAGATTCTTTGTTTCTTTTGTACTCGAAGAAAGAAAACAAAAAAGCATGGAGGGAGAGATTACCAATTTAAAAGGTTAATTTAGCAACTAGATACTCATAGGTCAAAATGTAATACAGTGTGCGTGGAATATGATTAGTGCTCGAAGCCATGAATTGTTCTTTTATGCAAATATTTTTCTTGCATTGATCATGTATATATTAGTGATATTTTATGCATAACGTATGTGAAGGACCTTTTTTTTTTTTTGATCTTTATATGAAGGATTTAGAATTTATATTTGACTAAGTAATTGCTTTCTGCACCAAAAAAATAATTTTTTTGCAGGCTTGACATATACTAGTAGAATAATGTAGAGTCTAGCCTTCTCTGTTGCTTCCATGCTAGAAATTCGAGTTTGCTATGTATGTTTGCTTTTGTTTCAGAGAGTGAAATTTCTGAATTTTTACGGTTGAATTTTGTTTGTTTTTGTTTCAGAGAGCGTCTGCAGATGCTGAATGGTAACTATTCTTCAAACTTAGTAAGAATGTGAATAAGTACTGTTTGGCACACGTTGAATTTGGCACCTACGATGAACTCTTCTATAAATGGTCCATCATTGGGCAGCCAAAATCACCACTGCAAAACAACTCAAAAAAATATTCAACATGGCTGCTAGTTTACGACCCCTCTTCTTAGCAATAATACCCCTGCTGATGATTTCATCCTTGATCAGCTCCTCAGAATGCCAAGGACTTGGGTTCTACTGGGGCGAAAATCCTCATGCTGGAAACCTGACCGAGATATGCCTCAATGGTACTGGTACCTATGAATACGTGGCTATCGCCTTCTTAAATTTCGAGGGTAGCAAAACAGTCTTGAGCATAGATGACCATTGCAATCCGAGCATCCCGGATAAGTGCGCCTCCCTAGGTCCTATGATAGATTTCTGCAAGGGCCAAGGCATCAAAGTATTTCTTTCCCTTGGTGGGAGGCCTGATCTTTCTCCTGATGATGCTCAGAAAGTTGCAGATGATATCTGGAACAATTTTTTGAATAATAGTGCAGGCCATGGTCCTCTCAATGCTACTGTAGATGGAATAGACTTCCATATCCAAAGCGGATCAAACCAGAATCTGGATGTTCTCGCCCAAGCACTCTCGGCTTATAGCACACCTGACAAAAAGGTGTACTTATCTGCAGCACCACTCTGTCAAATTCCTGACGATTATCTTGACGCTGCTATCAGAACTGGCGTCTTTGACTACGTGTGGGTGCAATTTTTCGATGATCCTTCATGTGAATACCGTCCAGAAAGTCCGTCTCCCCTCATCACAAGTTGGATTGCATGGTCTTGTTATCTAGACAAATATAATACTACATTATTCCTGGGATTAACAGGAGATTCTGACGCTGACGGTTACATCCCATGTGTACCGCTAGTCATTGAGATTCTTCTCTTTGTGGAGCGGTTTCCCAAATATGGAGGGATCATGATGCTTCAGGGCAAATACTATTGCCTTCTTTCCAGTGAAAAAATCAGGTCTTATGTTAATTCTGATGTTATGGCCTATGGTAGAAAGTCCATGAATAAGTTCCAAGCCATCTAATCATGAATAAGTTCCTCTCGTTACCTGCTGAGAGATGAAATGTAATCCTGGTTGTTTGCCAGATAAGTATAACTATGGGTTATGAATTCCCAAATTAAATAAAATGTTGGAGGATAAATATATATTATTGTGCTTTGCGTTATCTCTTGCATGAACAGGTACTGAGAGATCTGGACAACTCACAAACTACAGTATTAAATATTGTTTCGCTGCATCTTTTAGATTAGTTTCAAGAAATCAGAGCTTGTTAATTTTCTTATTAGACGAATTTTTCGATGGATTAAAGGTAATTTGACGATGATCCTTGCTTTTTCAAAACAAAGCACCCAATTAGTCCTCTAACTTTTTTTTAACCACTTTTTGTCATTTAACTTCAATTTGAGACATTATCGTCCTTTGACTCTAGCTATTGATCGTCCAACTTTTACGCACCATCTTAAGAAGGACAGAGTGGTCAAATTATATTTTTGACCACTGTACCAAGTCTGAAATTGATTTTAAAAAAATGAGTGCCCAGAAATTTGCTAAACATACAAATTAAGGACGAAAAAATGCTTAGGAATTTTTTTTTTTTTTAAAAAGTCCAGCTCAAACTTTTCTTTCCTTCTTTTTTTTTTTGTGTCAAACCGCATAACTCGTACTCAAATCATATTCTATCCTACAATCAGGGAGGGCCTAACAAGGCATTTACAATTTACAGCTGCCAATTCGTAAACATTTACTTTACGGGCAACTTTTTTTATTGTAAGCATTTTTTTTCCTTTTATCCGTGATATGTAGTAGTGACTTTTCTCCTCTATAAGCCTGGTCACCTGAAAAATTAGATGACTAACATGGCCCAATAATAACGCTTAGAGACAGCATTTCCTCAAAATTTAAAGTGGATAATAATAAAAGTTAAGAGACGATATAGACCCAAATTAAAGTTGAATTACCAAAAGTGGCTCAATAGGATAATTGGAAGACTATTTGGGCCATTTGCCCTTATTTTGTATATAAAACTTCAATTGATCATTCAAACCAAACATCAAAGAAAAATGACCCTCCTCTTTCCTGCAAATCTCAACAGTGTTTGGAGTCGTGTTCGAACACAGAATTATACTAACATTCCAGAACACAAATCTTCAAATAATTTAGAGTTATTATTTTCAATTCTAGCATCAAAAACTGAGTTGCACAAGCATTTCATGAATTGCTGAAAACTAATTCATTTTGAATTCAACTTTTTTTTATATATTTATACATAATTCTTTTATTTTTTTACATGTTTATTTTGCTTTTATTCATAATTGTTTGGTGGTGGGTTAAACTGAAAACTAAAGTATGAAATTTGAATATTGAAATTCTAAGTGTTCAACCTTAACTTACTCAGCTTTTAAAGTTATATGTGTTTGATAATGAATTGAACTTTGAAAATGGAGTAAAGATATTCTTTTCCATATGGCCTAAAAAAATCCTATCAATATGCAGTATATAGTTTAATACAATTATACTTTAATTTTACATTGAAAATAAATGTTTGAAAGATAGAAATGTGTTAGAGAAGGTATTCTGAATTTGTGAGAAATAAGGACGGAGAAAGAGATTGTGTCTTGAAACTGTGCACGAGAAGGCCTTGAAAAGAAGCTTGTGGAAAAAATTCTTAACTAATCTGGTGCCAAATGCAAATGAACCTCAAATCTTAGGGTTTATTTTTTAGATTTCCTCAAATTTTATCAAACCAGATATTCTTTTTTTTTTTTTGTAATAGAAATCTTTTCGCTGTACAAAAAGGAGAAATACAAACCAATTTATTCATTATAGTTCAAATTTAGAGGATTAACAGAATTGTTTTATTAGTGGTAGTGTAAAATGGTATCTTGAATGGTCAACCTCCACTATTGTTCAAATATCACTTGCTTTTAGGGAAAAATCCATTTTTCGTCCTTAAACTTTGAACGAGGGACACATTTCATCCCCAAACTATTAGACGCTTCTTATTCAGTATATAAATTAATTATTTTGGGTCACATTTAGTTCAAAAAGGGTAAAATATCCAATTTGGATGGAGAAGGCTGAAGTGGCCGTTGATTTTGACTGACAAATTATTTTTACTTAACGGCCACATGCCAAACACTTGACTTTCTCCATCTAAACTAAGCAATTTACCGTTTTTGGACTAAATATGGCAAAAATAATTAATTCATATGCTAATATAATGCATCTAAAAGTTTGGGGATGAAATATGTCTCTAACTCAAAGTTTAGGGACGAATAGTGAATTTTTCCGCTTACTTTTAACAAAATTGGCTGGGTCTAGGCTTTCGAAAGTAGGAAGATGCAAAGGGTAAAGACATATTTGCTTGTCCATCGTCACAGTTATACATCGTCGCTGACATACACACGCTAATAATTAAATCGAGTCTTTTGTTCAAACCCAAGCTCTTGTCGGCCAAGTTAAGGCTTAGCTCCCAAACTTTTCAAGCAAATGCGAGCCAAGCTTTTATAAAACAAATCACCCAAATAGTCTCCTAATTTTTTCTCTTGAACCACTTTTTGTCATTTAACTTCAATTTGAGACATTATCGTCCTTTGGCTTTTACTTATGGGTCAACTTGGTCACCCAACTTTTACCAACCATCTTAAGAGGGGCAAAGTAGTCAAGTTATATTTTTAACCACTGTACCAAGTCTTAAAATTGATTTTAAAAGAAAATGAATGCCCAGAAATTTGCAAAACATACAAATCAGGGACCAAAAAATGCTTAGGAAAAAACTTTAAAACAAAAAAAAAAGGCCACTTGGATTTTCATCAAGAGTGTATAAACAAACAAAAGTGAAATAAAAGGGAAGGAAATGTTAATTTTAATGCAATAAAACTTATCTAACTAATGCCCACTTGTTTTGGACCGTTATGTGGTAAAAATAATGTTATCACCTCTATAATAATTCTAGGGTCAGTTAGAATTTAAATATTGGAAGATAATTGGGCCAAGTTTTAAGTTGTGGTTTTGGTGATAATATGAGAATTTACCAATATTGACATAATGACCCTTGAGCTTGCTATTTAATTTGCTATTTTGAGTGCAATTGCTCAATAAAATTCTTGACACTCAGTTGTGGGGTGTCTTACTTTAGGCAGTCGTTCATTCTGCTGCTTGCTTTGTAGGAAAAGTTTTGAGTACCAAAGACAGGTTGTGTTCATGACTCATGAGGCTTGGCTATTAATCCTATGTGTGTGCTTTAATGCCACTGAAACTTTTATCTCATTTGTTATTTGCATGCCCGTATTTTGGATTTGTACATGATTGGGACAGGAAGCTTAAGTGGATGATTAACCATTATTGCTTCGAACAAAATTTTGTCTGTCAAGTGCAGAGGACAGCTTTTTGCAGCAACTATCTACCAAATATGCATGGTGCAGTAGGAAGAAGTTAGTTTTTATAAAATTGCTATATCCCCCTGAGCGTATGTATTGTTCATTTGACACTTAAAAGACATCCGCGGTATGTACTGGGACGGAAGCACATAGCTAGGACCCAGAAAATTTTGCAGCTATATGTTGTGTGATACGGTCCTTGAAGAATCGGGTTCGTATTAGGTAGAGGAAGAATCTATTTTGATCAGGTTATGGAATAATATCTTGATCAGGTTCGTATTAGATAGAGGAGATCCTCTGCATGCTTAAAAATCTTGTAATGGTAAATCACACTCGTTTTGAAGCTATAATTGCACTGCTTTAAAGATGTATTTGTGGCTTTGAGGGCAAAATCAGGTTCATTTTGTCCCTCTACATCTTTAAAAGTGGCCGTATTGAATATATTGGTGAAAAAGCATAAAAGCATTAACAAAATTATTCCAATTTATTTATAAAATGTTACTCCGTTTTGGGAAACTATGTGTTGTAAGAATGGCATGATATTTTTCTAGTAAACATAACTACTACATCAAAAAATATAGTATTCTTAGAACTATAGATGTAAGAGTAAGAATGAATACTAGTCATTAGGTGTTAAATTTGACAGCTAAAATAGCGTACAATACAGAAACAAAAAAAAAAAAAAAAACAAAATGGTTTTGCTATGAGCAGAAAAGAAAAAAAAATAGGGTTCAAAATTTATGTGTAAAAATATCTTTTTGGCACAAGTTTTACAATTGTGGTGTCAAAGAAATTGTTACCATGGTATCTTTTCCCTTCCTTAAATATTTTTGTAAATAATGAACTTATACCCTAATGATTAAATAGGTTGTCAAAAAAAATATTTTGTCCTTAAATAGGTTGTCAAAAAAAATATCTTGTCAAAAAAAAGTCAAATATTTTGGGAACTTAGTTTTTAACTTTCTCAAAATTTTTTAAAAAAGCTATATTTTAGCAATTCTTGTCACTGACACTGCACTCTCTAGACCAACTTTTATCAATGTAAAATTGGTGTCATTAACAATAGCTGAAGTTCCATTGACATTGCTTTATCCAAATGTAAACATATAACCTAAGTAACAAAATAAATGATGGCTCCTTTTAAAAAAAAAAAAAAGAAACGAGTTTCCATCTAATAATTAATTGAAAATATGAGGATATTGATCCAAGATCTTACATGTAAAGTAGACACAATCTGTCTACCTATACATAAACCTTGAGATTCTAATAACATCTTGATCGTATATGGAAGAAACATTAATTGATTTACGGTGATGCAAAAAAATTGATTGGGTTAGGGCCTCCAAGAGCTAAATACGAGAAGACGATAGTACTCAGTAGAGAAAAGTTGTTGGTTCTATATCAATTTGGATATTTAAGGCAATGATTTCTTCTTTTAGGTAAAACAACGAGCTATTATTGACAAAGCAAGAGCAGTCACTAGATAGTAGCAGCATGCTACTCTTACGCAGCAGCAGAGGACAAAAATGCCGCTACGCCCTGCACAATATCAAATTACTAAAGAGCTGATAGTATGAAGACACAGTTCTGATGTATTAGGAGCTGCAACTCTCTCATACAGATTTCTTTGCTGAGAATCAACAGAATGCGATTAATTTGAGGTGAAAAAGAAGTTAATTATACAATAAACTCTATGACACCTATGAAAAGATATTCATCAGAAAACTCTATTCCATACAGAAATTCTAGGGTCTATTCAGATTTGAAGATTTTCTAAACGCTAGTTTTTGAAATATAATACGACAGTAAAACCCAAACCAAAAACACTTCAAATAATCTCAAATACATCTAATAAAAACATTAAAAAGTAACAAAAAAGAAATATCACCGCCCCTTTCTTCCGCCATCATCACCGTCCCCTCGCTCCTTTCTCCCTCCTTCCTCCTCTCCCTCTCCTTCGACCTTTCTCCTCCATTCTCCGTCATCTCCCCCTTGCCTTCTTTACCCGCCACCCACCCTGCTCCTCCTCCTTCTCGCAACTAGATCTGCTCGCAATGGCTGACCACTTTGGGCCACACGAGCAAGAATGGGGTTGGGCAATAAGGACAGAAGGACGAGGTAGCATGGGGAAAGAGGAGGAGGAGGAGAGGAAGGAATAGGAAATAATTTTTAAAATACCCCAAAAAAGTCTAAATTCTAAAACACTTTAAAATACAATTATATAATATAGATTTTAAAATACAATACCAGAGTAAAATATTTTTTTTGAAAGCGCCTTAAAAAATATTTAATCCATATGGGACTCCAGTTATCGGAATCCTCCTCCATCCTCCAACATCCGACAAATGGTGGCTGGATATCATAAATGAGAGGCATGACAATGGAGAACAAGTTAAGGAAATTAAAAACTAATTAATTTTACAAAACACAGGACGCGTAGGAATGAATGGTCCCAAAATTCTGTGTGGGCTCTGTTAAGAAAACTGCTTTAGTGTGTGTGTGTCATGTAGAGAGAACAGCTGTTGTGGGAACCTTATCGTACAGAAAGCCCCCCCGCCCCCCACACACACACACACACACACTTCCTCCACCGTCATAGCTTCGCTCCTAGGGTGGAAGCCCCCAAAGTATTGTGGATTATTAATAGCCTTAATTACCTTTTACATTCTGATTACAATCACAGTACTTAATAGCCGATTTATTTAATAGCTACTCACACATGAACACACTATGACATTATTATCAGTTACTAACTTTACTTAGAAAATAATACAGGGGTTAACTGGAACCGAGGTTGGTGTTTTAGCCAAATTTCAATATCGACAAAATCTGTCAAAAGATTCATATTGAATCGCGATTTCAATTCGATTAAACTTTGATTTGGTGAATACGAAATCAATTTGTTTTTCTAATAAAACAATGAAATGGTTAAAACACAGAGATAATATGAACTAATGAAATAGCTGACAATGAAATAGCGAAATTTACTGTTCAATCAACTCACATTTACTCATATTCATATTTTTCTTTTCAAAATTGAAATTATGTCCATTATGTATATGATTACTCATATGCATCAACTAACAATATTAAGTATAACTCTTCTGTCAGGCAAGCATCTAAAGCTTAGGAATATTGATTTGTCATCAGTTTTTAATAAAAATAAATTATGTAATGTATTCCATAATCTATACACCTTTCAATTTTACACAAATAGTCGATCATCCCCTGCTTCATTCCAACTTCAGGTTTGTTTTTCATTTTTAGAAAATGCCTCAAAAAAAAATTTTTATTTCAAAAAGATGCGGCGATACAAGAATTTTTTAGAAAAATCATTGAGGATAATTTTTTTAAACATAACAAAAAAAAGAAATTTTTTATTTCAAAAAGATACGACGATACAAGATTTTTTTTAGAAAAGTCATTGAGCATAATTTTTTTTAAGCATAACAAAAAAGGAAAATTTTATTTTAAAAAGATGTGGCAATACAAAATTTTTTTAGAAAAATCATTGAGGATAATTTTTTTAAAACAAAAAAAAAAAAATTCACCCGGTCGCTGTATTTTTTTTTGTGATTTTTTTTTTCAACAATATTTCTAGGAATTTGCTCCTGAATTACTTCCAAATTTTGGCCGTCCAAGGACATATGGTATACTTTTTTCTTTTTTTTTTTTGTCGAAACGATGAGTTGTCCAGGGGCACATGATTTGTTTACGACCAATCATGTTTGTGGTGGTCCCTCACTTAATACCGGGTCTACCCATATTTCACTTCTTTTGGGCGAATGGTAGCTGGATATCACAAATGAGAGGCATGTGATCGAGTAATTTTACAAAACCCACAACGCATACGAAGGACTGGTCCCAAAATTCTGTGGAAGAATATAAGACAACGTGGACTGGAAGGGTACAGAGGATGTTGATTGAAGAGAGAAGGTTTATTTGGACGTATTCATCATCAATTTTGATTTTAATTACATGTTCCAACCCGCCGGCACAAAAATATCAAGCAAAGTGAAATCATTTTAATTATTTAATATAAGTTATCACCACTCCCAACTCTTCACTATTAATCATATCTCTACATAATGGATAAATAAAATCAATAGCTAATTTTCTGTTTTTATGGCAAAATTATTTCAAACATCTATTCTCTTACTAATTTTATTGGACTCCATGAATCGTAACCACTTCAAGTTCAGTAGTAAACTTAATTTTTTTCTCACTGTTATCGTCCATTAAAATCACCAAAATAAAAAAAAAAACAACAACAGTATAATTCTTTAAATCTCTACGTAACTTGGAACTAATTCTGAGTCGTAATGGTTGGCAAAAAATTTTCTAATTCTATGCCCTAGTGTCGTGTACAAATATCTAGATCAAAGTTCAAACACTGATTCCACTTGTTGGTACCCCAGAAAAAAAAGGAAAAAAAAAACAACTACACACCAAAAGTTATTTTAATACATATAATATTATATGGGAAGAGAAGGAGTGTGACAGCCCCACTTTCCCCTTAGGCGAACCAGAGGGTTCAGCAGACCGCCTGCTCAGCTCTCGCCGGAACTCAGTCGTTCACTCACACAAATCAGAAATAGAACCACAAGAAAGAGCAAAACGAGGATCCAAAACTTAAAACAAAACTTATATACATTGCTATCTCAGAAAGAAATACAACCGTCGAGAATACAAAAGTTTTCAAGTCACCATACAACCAACCTATGCCAAGCACTAGGGCGAGAACCAAAACAAAACCAAAACTAGACCTAGCCAGTCGATACAGAGCTCTCGCCCTTGCTCGCCTTTCCCTGTTAAGGAAAACAAAACTAAAGGGATGAGCTAAAAGCTCAGTGAGGTTTCGAACATAGAATCAAGCCATAAATCAAACAATAAGTCAACAAACATTTACCACCTTTACAATAAGTCACACATGAAAAGGATACGTTCGTTCATTCGTTCGTTCTCCTGTTATTCCCCTTATTCTTTCATTCATTTGAAAATGCATTTTTCATTTATCAATAAAACCCTCGTTCGTTCGTTCGTTCATTTCATTCAACCCTTCCTGGACATTGGCCAGGCTCCACCAACCTCCACCAACCTACAAGGTAATATTCGAGTATACCAAACGTTCACCCAGGTCACCAAATCGCCCGACCAAGTCCGCTTCTGACTCGAGTCGATCGGTAACAAGGGGCAGGGCCCAATTCAGCCAAAAAGCTTACATTCATGCACAAGTAACGTTCCAATCATTCAATCTTTGAAAATTTCACATTTATTTAGGTCGGGTGCGATAAAGTACATACCCGCCTAGAAAACTCGTTTTGGAAATCATTGAAAGCACTTAACACGTTATCAAACAATAATACAAGTCATGAAGTCAAAAAAATATAGCAAACAAGGAACACTCACCGAATTATGCAAAATAACGTCCAAAATGTCCTATCGGATCTTACCCTCGGTCACCGAGAAAACCTATGATTCAACGAGAAGAATATTACAATTCATCTAGCAAAATAAGTAAGTGGAATCAAGGAACTCGACTAGTTACGAGTAAAACGGATAAAGGTGACTTTAAAGTGAAAAAAAAAAACCATTTGGATCTGTGGACGGAAATAACTAGGGTGTCATAAACCAAACTCAGAGGGTTATAACAGTTCCAATGGAAAACACTTGAATCAAAGTCAAGTCGGAATCCAACTAGATAGGCTCAGAAATATTATTTTTCGGAATCGTTTATGTGGTTCAAAATCAATATACATTCAAGTAGGTATTATGGCCTACATGTCTTGACTGAGAAAACCTTAGGTCATACCTCTATATTTTGGTATGAAGTAGTAAATAAACATTTGAAGGTTCAAATGGAAAAGGTATCATGTTTTAAGATGAAAAACGGTCATAGTATTTGCCAAACGAAAAATATACAAGTTCAAATAGAAACTTAGCTCTCGAGCGAAAATTTGGGCAGCACGTCCTTTGTATTTTCCTATTTTTCAGCCATTTATGGCTTCATCCTTTTACTCAATCAAACCCAAGGTTATCCATAACACAATTTCATTTCAATAGCCATTCCATAGGCTCAAGACAATACAAGAACAAAAATTAAGCTAATATCGAGTGCGGAAATGAAGTTTACAAAAGACAGTTTTGACGGGTTCTTGCGGAATGGGCACATCTAAGACTACGCTTATCGGATTTAGGTGCAACTTATACCATTTCGAAGCTAAAATAGGGGGCTACAAGGTTGTAGAAGGCCACTCAGTCCAGATCATAGTGTAGCTAGGTCAAAATTGAAATATACGAAACCAGAATCTCACAAACAGGTTGGCTAACCGCACAATTGTTAAACAGCAATAACTCAGGCTACCGAAGTCCGATTGAAGTGTATCTTATGGTGTTTCGAAGCTAAAACACAACCCTACATTTCTTATGGAGACCTCCAAGGCCAAATCATGCATTTTCATGATCAAAAATGGAAAACTACACGAAAACAGAATTCTGGGCGCGAAACAGGTTTCATGGACAGTCAAGGGTATTTCGGTCATTTCACATGCTACAGTGGTCGGATCAAGCTGAAATTTTGTAGGCAACTAGTTTATACTATGGGCTACAACGTTTATGTTTTGGCCAAAATCTAAATCGGTAAGGATCATGGTGAAAAGTCACGGTCAGATTGGGTGAAATGACAACCCTAATCGCTGAACTCCTACCTAGACCAGTCTGGGTATTTCCGTCTTATCTCAGGCTACCGAGCTCGGATTGGGCTGAAATTTACAAGCAACTAGAAAACATCATTCTCTACAACTTTCATGTTTTGTGCTAAGGCCAATTCGGCCTCTAACTAAGTGTAACAGTACCGGGCAGAATTGAAGAAACTAGAAACCCTAATCTGAAATTCATGCATTCAAGTGCTAATCTTCCATAAAATCACATCTTTAACCAACATAAACCATTAATTTGACATTAACAAGATCAAATAGGGAATTCCTTAGCTACTCACCTTGAAACCTCAAGAAAAGAAGCACTTTAGCACCTCCTCTTTCCAAACCACTCCACCACCTTCGACAATCCTACCTAGATAGGGAGTTTTATGGAGTGATTTCAAGTTTGGATGGTTGGATCACAAGATTTGTGCAAGAAATGGATGAAGTAGTTGAAACCTTCTCTTTCCTTTCCTCTCTAAGAAATTCGGTCAAAGCAAGACAAAATGAAGATGATTTTTGGTCCAAATTGGTATTTAGTAAAGTTAGGAATTAGTAGTCAAAGTCCAAGTTCCAACCATGTGAAGACACCTAGCATCCCTTTTTGTTAAAACTTATCCTTTTGTCTCTCCATCATTAACCATCTAAGCAACCTCTAATTATTTCTTAACATCTAGCAAATTAATCCCAGTACACAAAACTTAACCTAATTGGCCCAATTTTACCGAACTTACTGCACTAGCGGGTCCCACGCCCGGTATACGCTCTAAAAATCTCATGAACTAAATTATACTAGAAAAATAATTTAAAAACCCTATTTGCTCATAAAAATTATTTAGAAAATTTTCTTAATAAAGAAAATGCATAAGAAGCGTGCAAATAAATAAAATAAAGCCTAGAAAATAAGAAATTTTACGGGTTCTCACAAGGAGAATAACGCAAGGATAATTCAATAGTTTTATTAACCAAAACTCCACAATAACACTATAAATAAGAATTTTAGAGACTTTCCCTCAATCCATGGAGTATCCGACCGACTCTAGTCACAAAGGAATAGGAAACTGACAAATGTAATACCATTGACAACGGATAAAACAATATTGCAATTCAACACTGACTCGGAGTATTCCTCTACCAACTGGTAAGTGTCAACTTGCCAAACTTTAATAACCGGGACATAAGGAATTACTTAATTTGCCTTATCAACTTCTAAATTCCAAACAATTGGAATTTAAACGAGATATTACCTGATGAAACCAACTCTTTATGTGCACATCTGTATACTGAATTTTTGGTCTAGATGACATTGAGGTTCATTGACAGGTTGTCAGCCTGTACAATAATAAAAACCTGCTCCACTAAAGTTAATTTCTGTAGATAGTAGTAAGCAGGGTCGAATCCACAGGGATTGGGTGTAACTGTTTCTTTTCAAATCCACAGTAACAAAGGGGGGTGTTTTATATCAGGGGTGACAATTTAACCAATTCAACTAAAAGTAAAATAGTAAAAATAAAATAGCCAATTAGAAATTAAATAACAATTAACTAAAATCAAATGAGTGATAATTAAGGATCTTGCCAAGGAATAACTTCAGCAATGGTTCACCTAATTGATCATTGAAACAAAGACAATTCCAATTATTCACTAATAAATATGTTATAACTGCCAAACAAGCGATGACAGTCAACCCCTCCTTACTGTGTCCGTAAGTAAGGTACGCCCGTTAATCACTACTCTAATTGAGAAACAATCTTAGGTACGCCCGTAAGATTTAATTCCCCAATTGCCTTACGTATTAGAGGAGTCCTATTCTAACCAAATAACACACTACCAGGGTTATTTTAGGTAAGTCCGCGTATTCCCCTGATACAAACCCAATCATGCCAGTTATCACTATTTTGAGACAATTAAACAATTACGGATTTAACGTCCCAATTGACAATAGATTATCCAATTAACTAATTATCCGGATCCCAGATAATCAATTAGTTAAACAATCATAAGCACTGTAACCAGGGAATATGCGAATACTAATAAATAAAAGAAAAAGATAAAATTAAATCGATCTCACAATTTTAGACGACCCAAAGCATCCGTTGTTCCTTGACTAGAGTGAGAAAATTAGTTCATAATTGATGAGCAAAATCCACGCAAAATGGAAGGAATAACTGCGGCCATTGTACTTCAAAACTAGGAAAAACTCAATTCGTCTAAAAGCTCCTGGCATGCGCAGGGGCAACCACAAAAGTCGAAAGGAAAAGTCAAAGCTACTCTCTATTGTTTCTCCTTACATCCGTGGAGAATAACTACCCCTAGTTAAGAAGAAAAAGTGAAAAAGTAAGGCTAAGCTAAAAGACGAAAAACTAAGGAAGCAAGATAGCCTCCCTTGTCCTCTGCAATCTTTTTGGTTTTTATCCCCTGCTTCCCTCAGATGTGCGGCGGCTCCAATCCCCAAGGGAGACTTCGGCCCAATTACCCAAAAAGGGCTTGCGTCTCTTTTTGTTCCCGAAATGCCTGTTACTTGAGCTCTCTCCCAATGAATGCCAAATTGACACTAGTTGTAGTATTTTGTTCTACTCTCTGAAATAAATGCAAATTACGAAAAGTGAGTAGAATCTACTAATTAATTCACATCGGGTCAGATAATAGAAAAAATTAATAATAAAATAAAAGATAAAATTGCAACTTATCATTCATGAAGCAATGTTTTAGTGAAAATCTACATACAAATACTTATAATATATAGTACGTGAAAAGGAAAAATATGTAGTATGAGAAAAGAAACAGGCCTCCTCCTTCCTCCTATCCCTGTCTTTTAAAATCCGTCTTCCATCCTCCCTCCTCCTCTCCCCTTCTCCTCCTTACCCCTACATACCCTGCTCCTCCTCCTTCTCGTGACTAGGTCTGGTTGCTGTGGCTAACCAATCTAGGCCACATGGGTATTAGTGGGGTTGGGGGTAAGGATTGATGGGACGAGGAAGTGTGGGAACGAGGAGGAGAGGTAGGAATAATAAATAATTTTTAAAAATGGCCCAAAAATTCTAAATTCTAAAGCACTGTACAATACAATTGCATGGTATAGATTTTAGATACAATACTATAACAAAAAAAATTTTTGTGAAAGGCATCCTAAGAAATATTTAATCCATACGGGACTCCAGCTTTCTCGTCCTCGGAATCCTCCTCCATCCTTCAACATCTTGATGGATGATAGTTAACAACCTCAAATCCACGCTGGACGAATGATGGCTGGGTATCATAAATGAGAGGCATGACGGTGGAGAACAAGTTGAGGAAATTAAAACCTGAGTAATTTTACAAAACACAGAATGCATAGGAAGGACTGCTCCCAAAATTCAGTTAGATATGTTAGTGTACTGGTCCAAAAATAAAAGAGTGAAAGAGAATGCGATCTTGGCCATTCGAAACATCGTATTAGCAAAATAATAAAAATAAATCATAAGTGGACCGGTCCCGAAATATTGAGGATAAGAATGGTCACAATCGGGGTTGTATGATAATGTTAGTGTCAATCAATGTGAATATTAAAAGAAGAAAAAATATGCAATCTAGCGTGAATAAAATGTGCATAAATCTGATTTTACATGTTCCAACCTGTTGGCACAAAAATATGAAGCAAAGTGAAAATTTTCTTAGTCATTTAATATAAGTTATTGCCACATTAAACTTTTTTTTATCATTAATCAAATCTCTACCTTTAAGATAAAGGGCAATGCAACTGTGCCGATAGTTATGGTAACGATAGTGGGGCAACCTGCAATTGCAGGTTCCTATTGACTTTGGCAACACACAAGGCATTTTAGCACACTTTCAAATATTGTATTATAATAATTAATATTAGTGTTGGTAAGTTTTTCAATAAAATAGGTAATTATTTCTTGTAAATAGTAAATTTTACTTACAAACAGAAATTTATGCTTTGAGTAATCAAATTTGCTCGTTATTTGATAAAATTCATTTTTTACTTATTATTTGATAAATTTTATTTTTTCCTTAAATTAAATTTACTAAAAGGAAAAGGAAAATTTTTTGCATCTTTAAGTAAAAATTACCACTAGATGATGGTGGCCTACTTGCCCAACCACACACTTTACTCTCTAGACCAACTTTTAACAATGTAAAATTGGTGTCATTAACAATAGTTGAAGTTCCATTAACATTGCTTTATCCAAAGGTAACATTTAACCTAAGTAACAAAATAAATGAAAGCTTCTTTAAAAAAAAAAAAGAAAATATTTGCTCAATCGATTTTGTTCAAACTAAAAATTCTATTAATGGATAAGTGATAGAGCGGTTATTTGGCACATTTTGCACTGTTATTTTATCCTAATTTTGGTTACTTACTGTGCTAAATATTGAGGTTTTGCTCATATTTCATATTTGTATGAATTATAGGTGATTGGTGTAAAAAGTGCTTTTACGAGGTAAAATTTTAGAAGACTCTCTATTTCATAGCGTGACCACGCAGAGAACAAAACAGGTACATCAAAAGGACGGACCGCAGGATTAATACGGATACGGGGCAGGGACGGTCCTCAGAAGGACCGTCCCTGAGCGGTCCTCTCACAAAAAAAAATGAGAGGACTGCAATAGGCCACGTATAATGGGAGCAACAGCAAAGAAAAACGACGTTGTTTTAGTGAGTGAGTAGGAAAAGAAATAAAAAAACATCTGAGGGGCTAACGGGCTCCGTTAAAATACCTCAGCTGTTCGTTCCAAAAATTCCCGCTCAAATTAATGAGGCACGACTCTTCATCTGAACTCTTCAAATGAAATAAAATTTTGGTCTCCCTCCAAAATCATATCTTGTGAACATTCATTCACAATTCCAGAGTATCAGCAAAATAATATCCCTACCCCAAATTGGGAAGTTTCAGATGAGAGGTTTTTGGAGAAAGTGTATAGTGTTGCAGAAGTAACTGTTGCGGGACAAAAATTTTTCATGAAGGCTGCAAAAAGACGGAAGTTGGTGAGATCTAAAACAGAGATAGACTCAATCGAATTGGACTAAACCCCAAAGGTAAGAATATTGCAAACTCATTGCACTATTTGGCTTGTTTTACGACAGAAGGGGGATGAATTTACTTGCATGATTTTGTTTGTACAACTCGTTTTAAGACAATGTGACATGAATAATGAAATTGAAATTCTGGCGAAAACTCCTAAACAAGGAAATCATATAGGTAGCATAAATTAGATACATTGAGAGCCAACTTAAAGAACGTATGCACAGGGAACTTATGCATGCCAAGTGTTTGTAAATTTGATTCAATAGACGAATTAAATGACTTAGAATATTTATAGGTATATAAAATAACAGGGAGAGTGTGAAGGTAATTGTTACTTGCTTTTTTTTTTTTATTCTTGTTGCAGAATAGCAGTGACACCGTATAGTTTAAACTGTATTACCGACCGTGTATGGACGCTTACATCACAGTAGACAAAGATAAAAGTTAAGTAAAGCGAGTTACACTAATGAAATAGGGAGTACAACACTGCAATGCCTGACTCACAATGCGTACATTTATGACTATAAACCGTAACTGTCATCTAACAACATGTATATTATCGGAAACCTATTGTGCACAATTGTGACACTATGTGACCATCACTCACATATATGATTTTGTCATAGATTTCAGCATCCGAAAAGTCTAACTAAACAAGGATTAGGATGGCTTGACAACATCAAGAAGGTACACTTGTTGCAAGGTATCCCATAACATGATTACAATGATATTTGCCTACTCGTAATTGCTTTTAAAGTATGGTGTAACTTGTTGCACGGTATAAATTTTACTACTTGTAATTGCTTTTAAAGTATGGCGAAAATTTTGATAACTTGTAAGATTTTGCCTAGACAACGTATGTGATGTACACCATGTTTATTGGAACGTATAGCATGTTAGTCATTAATAACATTTATATCAGATGTTTTTATTAGATGGTTATTTGTTCCAATTGTCTATGAAATTGACAATTAGTGCTTATGAGAGTGCATTAAATTAGATAGATAGTTTACTTCAATGAATGGCCAGTACATACATACTTAGTGAATGTACAATCTGATTGAAATAATGTACACCATGTAACCGACCAAATACAATGTGTACAAATTTTTGAATATGCGGTTAGTTGTCCACATGCATATTGCAATTAGCCGTTGCAGCCACAACTTGTACTGATTGTTAGTAAATTTTTTTACTTGTATGAGTAGTACTGATTTGTCTGTAAACACTTTATACAGTGTGATGTATAAATACAATTAGTTTACGAAAATGTACATCATCTTAGGTATTAGTTATTTAAATGTGTATATCTATAAAAGATAGTACAATGGTATGCATACCTTTGGAAATGTTATTGGTGTTTCGACCAACTTAGGCATCTCCTTACAAGCTGCAGTAGATGTGTAATATTACTTGTATGAGTAATACTAATTTGCCTATAAGTACCTTATACTGGGTAATCTAAAAGGTACAATCAGTTTATAAAAATGTACATCATGTTAGGTATTAGTTACTTGACTGTGTATATCTGTGAAAGGTACTGCAATGGTATCTATAACTTTGAAATGGTTATTAGCCTAGATAAGGTGTGTGATGTACACCATATTTATCAGAATGTACAATATGTTATTCATCAATACGATGCATAGAAATTGTTAAATATACAGTTATTTGTTCACATGCATATTGCAATTAGTCATCACAGCAATATGCATAGTGCAATGGTATGCATACATTTGGAATGGTTATTGATGTTTTGACCCACTTGTGCATCTCCTTGCAGGCTGCAGTGCGCGTGTAATTTTATCTAGGTGAATAATACTAATTTGCTTATAAACACCTTACACAGGGTGATCTATGAGGTACAATCAGTTTACAAAAATGTACATTATGTTAGATGTTAGTTACTTCAATGCGTATATCTATAAAAGGTAGTGCAATTGTATACATAAATTTGAAGCAGTTATTTAGCCATTTGATCAATTTGTACATCTTCCTATAGTAGATGTGTAATTTTACTTGTATGAATAGTCTTTGTTTGTCTGTGAGTATCTTACACAAGGTGATCTACGAGATACAATCAGTTTACAAAAATGTACATCATGTTAGGTGTTAGTTACTTGACTATGTATATATATAAAAGAGAGATTAGATATAACGCAGAAAAAAGTAATTACATGAGTTGGAATGTATTATACAAACTTTGGTATAGTTGATATTAAAATTTCTCTGTTGAGGGTACACGTTGTTAGTGGATATGGAGTAGTGCTATATGTTATGTACGCTTACATGGTCATAAATTTACAGAAGTTTGTCCATCGTTTAAATTTGTAATTGGTTGTTAGCCCTTACACACTGTCACATGCATACACATAATGTAAGAATGAATTTAATATATAGTTGTTAATTGGTTACATAGAGTTCATATAGGCATACAAATTGGGGTTTGATTAGCTATACTCTGTATATAATTGTTAACACATTATATCGTATTCACCTTATTTTGCAGCATGTCATGGGCAAAGATAGTGTCTTTTGACAAATTAATGGATATCAATCAATACTGGTGAAGCAAAGACATTAGGTATGTTTAGCCTATTTTACGATATGTTTAAGGAAATAAAGATTTTTATTTCACAAATTGGTGAAAATTAGTTACATTTGGGGTGTGTTTGTTTGAATGTAAAATGTTTTCCTGAAAATGTTTTCCAAATTTTCCTGTGTTTGGTAATCATTTTATCTTGGAAAAAGATTTATGCGGGGAATATATTTTACTTCACTTGGTGGAAAATAACTTCATCTTTTGACTTACTGAAGTTATTTTCCTTCATTAAAACGAGCGGCTCTTGCACTTCACAATAGAGCTCCCTACCCACATTCTAACAAAAACAAACAAAGACTTTGCGGCTAAAGATACAGAGAGTGGACAATGAAGATTGGAGAGACTCAGAAATCACCAACAATATGATCATTTCTGATGGCAGCCATCTCCAACTCTGGCAAGGTGCCTTGGGTGAGATTCTTATTTAGGGCTTTGTCTTGAATATCTTTTTATTTTTTCCAAAAAAATCTGATAAAATCGGTTGTTCCAATCTAGGATTCTATCGATTTTTTTGTAATTTTGTTGCTATAATTCTTGAGAATTGTGGCACTAGTTTCACAGAGGAATTTGGATTTTTTTTTAAAGATGTTTCTTTTATCTTTAGTTTTCAGTTTTCTTTTTCTATAATTATATGAAGCTCTAGGAATTCTGGTAAAATTTATTGCTCCACTCCCATTTTCTGACGATTCTTATTGAGGTAAGGGCTTGAGCTTGCATGATTGTTTTTGTATCAATTGATTGATAGATTAAGAAACTTCAGTAGTTTTTTTGTAAATTATCAATCAATTGGTGTCCTTAGAGTTTGATTTTGTCTTTCTATTGAGAAATTTGTTGTTAAATGTATATGGCTGTTATTGATTTCTCTGAGCGATATGAATACTGAATGTTGGGATTTCTTGTCTAGAGAATTTAAATTTTAGGATTTATGTTTTGGGATTGGGGTAAAGGTTAAGTTGTTAAGACGTTCGCAAGGTGAGGCTCTCTAGTATCTTAAATATTCATTCAGTTGCGCATATACTCTTCTGGGATTAGGGAGAAGAAAGAAGAGAAAGGAGAGAGCGTGTGTGTCGAAAGGTAAACAATAGAAAGGAATGAAATGCTCATCATTTTGAGTCAAATCAAAGAGTTTGTTTTCTTTTCTAATCATCTAGATACTTATGTTTTTCTTTCTTTATGGCCACTGTGTTAGTGCTTCATTTTTACGCATCTTGCATATGTATTACTTATTTATTTTAAATTGTGAATGAAACAATCAAGTGAAGATTAAGTTTGTGTGCTAATATTATGTTACTCTGATGCTTTTTTCCCCTTGTTTTAATTTTGTAGAGACATACATAAATAGTGGATTATCCTAAAAGAGACTGCAATGGAATTTTGCCGGACTTGTGGGATGTTATTGCAGTATGAATTGCCGCATATGGACCGCCCTGCCAGATTCTTTTGTCCAACATGCCCATATGTATGTCACATAGATAGTAAGGTAAGTCATTATAAATCCTTGTTGAGGGTTTATTTACTGGCTATTCACAATGTCCATTGTGTCATTGCTAAGTTATCAACGCATGTGGCAGGTTAAAATAAAAAGAAAGCATCAGTTAGTTAAGAAAGAACTAGATCCTATCACGTATTAAGATATTTATTTTTCCTGTTGTGTTTCAGCATCACCTTGGAGGTGATCTACAAGTGGAAAAAAGGAGGGCTAACTGAGTACCTTGCCACTTGCCTTGGTCTTGGGAATTTGTAGGTGCAGGCCAACTGGATTTGTTCAAAGCTCTGGTCATTAAATTTTTTCCTGTAAAACGTTCACATGAACATTGGTGACGTGTTGTATAGATGTTTCCTTTTGTATCCATGATTTACTACCTAGGCAACTGATATTTTTGGGACCATTTTCCATTTGGAGATGTGATTTTCCTTTTTGTTGAGCAATATTTTATATTTTGGCTTATATTTGCCTTTGTATGTATTGAATTGTTCCAGATTTTTGATCCAACTGAGGCCAACAACATTTAAAGCAGGGATTTGAATCACTCTAGGCTTGATTAGGGTGCTTGTATGTACCAATGGTTCTAACTCTGTACCATGAATAAGATTTTTGATTCTGGAGCTGAAATCTTGGTTTATATTCCAATATAGGATTCTCTGCATTTAGGTTCTTTTCCCTTTTCAAAGGAACAACATAATGACATGATACTATACCAATAAAGAATAGTGTTCAGCTAGGTTTTTGTTTGGTTTTTAACTCTTCTTTCCCAACCAATTCATTAGTATCATTAATAATTCCATTTAAGAATTCATGGTGTAATATGAATAAATATTTTATAGAAATGATAATATGATTATAATGGATAGAAACTAAAATTAACTTCTAACGAAATGAAAGTTTTAAGAGTAGAAAAATATTTGCAACATATCAACAAACGGACTCGGGGCACGGACGGTTGCAACTGCGCGTAACTTTCTTTGTACATCGTGTAACTTTTTTTTCACAGAATGTATTTTCACAACAGTTAGTGGTGGGCCCCACACTTGACGCGGAAATCGAGTTACATGGTGTAATCTCAGCCGCACAAAATTTTGAGGGCAAATCTTGGCCCTTAACCGTGCAGGGACGGTCATACTGATGACCGTCCCTGCCCCAAATCCTCAACAAACATATTAGAAAATATTTTCATTAATAAACCAAACATTGGAAAATTATGAAAAAAGGAATTTGGAAAATATTTTCACTTAATAACCAGACACTGGAAAATTATGGAGAAAGAAGTGATTTTTCAGGAAAATGACTTCAATGGAAAATATTTTCCCTTGTCCCTAGGAAAATATTTTCCATTTTGATCCAACCAAACGGACCCTTAGTTACTTATAAGTTACATACACGCTGATTGAATAAAAATTTAATTAGTCATCTATCACTAATAGTCAAACTGATATGTATTGAACAAAGTAAATAGCCTTTACAATTTGCATGAGCAGTGGCAAGATGGCACGGAAAAGGATAAAAAAGAATCCAAATGAAAAGGAAGAAATATAAAAAGTGGGAGCTATTGACCTTGCAGAACCAATCCCACCATTTATAATTAGAAAGAAAAAGAAGAAATCAACTTGAGAAGAAGAAATGGAGCAAGTGAAACTCAGTTAACAGCATTGTATAACTCTTTTAATTTATTTTTATAGATTTTTGTTAGCACAATATTTGTAGATTTTCAATTTCGATTTATACAAAATGTTATGTAGTGATAGGTAAGAATCCTTGTAGATATCATTGTAATCATCGTAGATTTTTGTTCAATTTGTAGATTTGTTTGAAGCATTGTATATATCCATTAGAATTGTTGTCCATAATGTTATAACTAGAGTATTCATTTGGTTTATTTTTATATGCATCACAGTTAATAAACTTAAGGATATTTGTTCAAAGATCAATTAAATGATAGAAGTATGCCAAAATTGATATTCCAACCACGTTTTTAAGGTTTTTAGTTTGGGGTTTGATAAAAACAGAAACGAGTGACACTATGATTGAGTGTAACAAATTTACTGATGGGCAATTACTACTTTTTGAGATTATAATATATTGACAACTAAAATTTTACCTAAAGCTACTATTTCCATAATAGTGGTATATGACTAGTTAAATTTGTGTTTAATCAACATGTATGTAACTTATAAATAACTAAATGTAACTAGTTTTCACCAATTTGTAAAACAAAAATTTTTATTTCCTAAAACATATCATAAAATGGACTAAACCGTTTGTAAGATGCTAGCAACAAAAAGTCAATAAATACTAACATGGGGTACAACATCGGGATGTTACTAATTAGCAATAGAAATTTTTTTTTACCAATTCATAGAATCGAAGTTACTACTTTGGATATATTGTAAAACAAATCGAGCTAACAATAAAAAAAATTAACAACAAATACTACTTAAATACTAACTAGATGTACAATACTGATAAATAGAATCTAAAATTAGCAATTTAACTTTTTTTCCTCTAGTACATTGTAAAATAGATTGAACATGTGATAATGCATTAAGAACTAAATGTAAGTACATTCTAGTGAGTGTTATGAGTCTAGCATAATGAAACTATCTAATTATCCAATATAATTTCTTTGCTCCACCAGCATTGATTGAAATCCATTGATTTGTCAAAGAAGCTATCTTTGCCCTTCACATGCTACAAAATAAGGAGAAAAAGATATAATGTGTTAACAATTACATACACGGTATAGCTAATCAAACCCCAATTTGTATGCTTATATGAACTCTATGTAACCAGCAAACAATTATATGGTAAATTCATTCTTACATTATGTATATGTACGTGACAATGTGTAAGAGTTAACAACCAATTACAAATTTAAATAATAGACTAACTTTTTATAAATTTATGACCATGTAAGCATACATAACATATAGCACTGCTCCGTACCTACTAACAACGTGTACACTTCACAAAAAAATACTAATAGCATTATACCAAAGTTTCTAAAATACATTCCAACTCAGGTGGCTACTTTTTATTGCACTATATCTAATCTCACTGTTACAGATATACATAGTCAAGTAACAAACACCTAACATGATGTACATTTTTATAAACTGATTGTACCTCATAGATCACCCCGTGTAAGATACTCACAGACAAACTAGTATTACTCATACAAGTAAAATTATGCATCAATTGTAGAGAGATGCACAAGTTGATCAAATGGCTAATAACCATTCCAAAGTTATGCATACCATTGCACTACCTTTCATAGATATACACAGTCAAGTAACTAACATCTAATATTATGTACATTTTTGTAAACTGATTGTACTGATAGATCATCCCATGTAATTTGCTTATAGACAAATTAGTATTAGTCATACAAATGTAATTACACACCCACTGTAGCCTGCAAAGAGATGCACAGGTGGATTAAAGAACCAATAATCATTCCAAATGTATGCATACCATTGCACTATGCATGTGGTTGCGATATACATGTGGACAAATAACTGCAAATTAGCAATATCAATAAACAAAATCTAAAATTAGCAATTTAACCTTTCTTTCCCCTAGTACATTATAAAATAGATTGAACATGTGGTAATGCACTAAGAACTAAGTGTAAATTTATTCTAATGAGTGTTATGAGTTTGGCAAAATAAAAAAAAAACTATCTAATTATCCAATCTAACTTTTTTGCTCTACCACCTTTGATTGATATCCATTAATTTGTGAAAAGAAGCTGTATTTATCCTTGGTATGCTGTAAAATAAATTGAACAAGATATAATGTATTACCAATTGCATGCAGGGTATAACATATTAGATCCCAATTTGTACGCTTATATCGATTCTATATAACCAGCGAACAACTATATAGTAAATTCATTGGGTTAATATCAGAAACCTCCCCTAAGGTTTCTTCTAATCACATCTAGTACCTCCCATGTTTTTGAAATCACACTTAGCACCCCTGGCAATAGGATGTGATAGGTTGTCCTAATCAAAAGGTGAGAAATTACCCAAAAACCACCAACACCAGGCAAAGTTTTAAGCGGGGAAATGCTGGAAAAAAATAATGAATAAGAAAAATTATTGGAAACCAGAAAATAACAAAAATGCCATTGTTTTGGCGCACAATTTGCCTATAAACACCTTACACGGGGTGATTTATGAGGTACAATCAGTTTACAAATATGTACACTATGTTAGATCTTAGTTACTTGATTATGTATATCTATAAAAGGTAGTGTAATGGTACGCATAATTTGGAATGGTTATTTAGCCCTTTGATCAATTTATGCATCTCCCTATAGTAGATGTGTAATTTTGCTTGTATGAGTAGTCCTTGCTTATTTATGAGTACTTTACAAGGGGTGATGTATGATGTATGATCAGTTTACAAAAATGTACATTATGTTAGATGTTAGTTACTTGACTGTGTATATCTATAAAAGGTAGTGCATGTATACGCATAAATTTCGAATGGTTATTTAGCCCTTTGATCAATTTGTGCATCTCCCTATAGTAGATATGTAATTTTACTTGTATGAGTAGTTCTTGCTTATCTGTGAGTACTTTACACAGGGTGATTTATGAGGTACAATCAGTTTACAAAAATATACATCACGTTAGGTGTTAGTTACTTGACTATGTATACATGTAAAAGGGACCAAATTTGTCCTGATAATCACAAAATATTAGCTAACTTGTGGGAGCTAGATAATTATATGCTCAATTTTGAAGTTGTTACATTGCAGGGTGCTCTAAGGAGAGGAAAGCCTGGTAGAGGCATAGCTAACACGGGATTGGCAGGGGCTGTGCTTTGGGTAACTAAGTTCAATCTGATCATCTGATCATGTACCAAAGTATATACGTTGCACATATTATTAACTTGTTTATCATGTCTTCTGTGATCTAGGATCAGGTACAAGGAAATGTGCCAGTGGTTGTTTCAAGTCAGGGGAGTAATCCAAGTTTTCGCCAACAAGATGTAGCTGTCAATGTGCAAGTTAATTTGCAGGCTAGCACAAGCACTTCTACTAAGAGGGTAAGCATTATAATGTCATACATTGCTGCTGCAAAATTCAGAACTAGTGCACTACTTGAGTAATTTAAAGTTTTGCAGCAAAAAAGTTTAAATTTGTTCTTTTCTGATGCAGAGAGGAAGGTCTTCAATGAAAACCAATGCTGCTGTAAATAAGCAAGGTATAATTCCATTTGTACCAAATGCTCAAACTACTCTAAATGGTGGATCTCAAGCCGAAACTTCTGTTAGCATTAATACTGCTGCAATAGTGGCCTCTAACACTATAACCAGCAGTTTCTCTATGATGTTTTGAGAGTGCTAAAGGTTCCCCGCAATCCTTGCTTGTGGTATCTGAAGTAGTTTAGGTACTAGTCTTCTTAGCTCCCAGCAATACTGAAGCAATGTTAGCTTTTGTGGACAATTTTTTGATAAGTGGTGCAATATGCATCTGATTTATATTTCCTGCCACTTATGGTGCTGTTTGACTAATCTTAGAACTACTTGTGTATAGTTTTGTGCATTGCAATGCTCACTATCTAAACAACTAGTTGTAGATGGTGTTTTTGTTCAGAATTGGATTGCAATATAAGGCTTACGTATCATGTTACTGGACTGATCCAATGTAGTATCATGGACTATGTAATTAGTGGAGAAGGGGCAGGGACGGTTACTGCTGTTAAAGGTAGTATAATTACTCGC